>NC_092333.1:12702500-12755000 GCF_046630445.1 Rutidosis leptorrhynchoides | reverse complement strand
ATAATAATAATAATAATAATAATAATAATAATAATAATAATAATAATAATAATAATAATAATAATAATAATAATAATAATAATAATAATAATAACATTTGTTTAAAAAATGAGTATTTATATTTTTAATAATAATTAATAATTATTAGTAATAACGAATGTCTTTTGATTTTTAAAAAAAAATTAAAGTACAATTATTATATGAAAGTTGTACAATATGCTTCAAAGTATGTACATGTGTTCATGAGGTGTTTGTAAAAAAAATCTACAATTTGTTTTAAAGTTTGTACATATAGTCATGTATGTGTTTTATCATAAGGTTGTACATAATGATTCAAATATTGTACATATGGTCATGTGGTGTTTTACCATAAAATTGTACATAATGCTTCAAATATTGTACGTATTGTTATGGGGGTATTTTATCATAAGGTTGTACATAATACTTCATATATTAAACAATTAACATGTTAATATATTTATTAAATAAAATTAATTATTTTAATGACATCATCGCGGGGGCTTAAAATTTCTCTCTTTAATTTCTTTCTTTCTTTTTTTTTTTTTTTTAAGTTTGGATAATTTTAATTTATGACATAATTATTATAGAGATTTATTAGATAATAAATAGATATGTTATGTTTTAGTAATAGTTTTGTAGTTTTAGTTATTACGAGTATTTAGAATTTCTAGTTGAATTGGTAGCCAGTGTATTTTTTTAAGGCGAAGATTTATAATTCATTAATGAAAGTAAAGGACTTCATCAAAACGATGAAGAACCTACACTTGAAAACACAATAAGAGAGGCTTAAGAGAGGCTTGCTCGGTCATGAAACATTGAAAGAAAATGCATTAGCTACCTACATAACAAAAAGGGATTTTGATCTCATACATATGATTGTAAGCCATGACAATACTTGAGGTTAGTAGCCCATAGGAAGACTTTAAGTTTGATGTTCCGCACGATGACCGATCGACACGTGAACTTGCCATTGAAAATGATGTCGTTGCGAGCAATCTAAATTGCCCAAATGGTAGTCGGTCCTATCATTTTCCAAAACTTGGAAGCTTTCACCCCCATGTCGTAATACCAATCGAAGGAAAACTCTTCAACCGAACTTGGAATGACCCACCTAGTATTCCACCACCGAAACAACTCGGCCCATATTTTAAAAGACCAATTGCAATGAAGTAAGAGGTGTTCAATTGATTCTTCTTCAAGCATGCACCAAACACATAACTTTGAAATATTGGGAGGTAAAATATGTCTTTGAGCAAGAATGACACGTAGTGGAATGCTACTTTAATGGGTCAATAGAGGAGTTAATGTGTAGAATTCATTTGCTACTTTAATGGAGCAGTTGATTGTTAAAAAGACTATACATAGCTTATATGTTGCGTGAATAATAAATGCTGAAAATAAGTTTTAAAAAATGTAGTTCGTTTATTTCTTTTTCTCTTTATATTCAATCAATAGTTGAGTATGTTGCGGGTATGTTCTAACAATGTCCTAGTAATAGGCATAGACGAAACTATATGGGGCAGAGGGGGCGCCCGCCTCTAGTGAATTTTTTTTTTCAGCGTAAAAAATTTGAGTTTTCCGAATTTGCCCTTAGTGAAATTTTCTTGCCCCAAAACTTACATATTTTGCTCCAAAACCTTCAAATTTTGCTCAAAATTCTCCAACTTTTGCCCCAAAAACCTTCCATTTTTGCTCAAAATCCTTCAACTTTTACCCAAAACATTTATAATTTACCTAAAAACCTCAATTTTTTGTCACAAAACCTTCATATTTTGTCCAAGATAATTGCTACGGTTTTAATATTTTTGCTCCCGGTGAAAAAAATCCTAGTTCCGTCACTGGTAATAGATAAAATATATTAAGGGAATGACTAACTTGTGGCCTTAAGAGAATAACACTTAAACTTTCAAATAATAATATAATAAGCTTATAATAAACTACTTATATTTTTATTTGTGCATTTATATTAATTACGAATAATGTTATTGATGGAAGGTTTTGATTAGGTAATTGTTTGCTGTCATGTGCTCAAGGGTGATTCTATATATAGAGGTGTGGGGTCCTATGACCCCACTATAATGAAATTTTTTTTTACTGTCTAGTCTTTAAATTGTATAGGACATCACTAAATTTAGCTATAGGACCTCATATAATTACAAAATTTGTGTTTTTTAGAGGTAAACAACCATTAAAGTACCATTTAAATATAATTAGCTTCAAAAAAATTTTTGGGACTCCAATGAGATTTTATCCTAGAATCGTCACTGCATGTGCCCTAAGGCACAAGTAAAAAAATCCCGTATGTTAAAATGTTACGGAGTACCTTTTTTTTTTTTTTTTTTATGAATATTGCATAACAATAAGAACAATTCAGTAGGTATTGACTATAAATTTTTATATAAGAATAATATCTTAAGATGTACTTCGTAGTTACGAAAAGCAAGGTTCATTCCAAAGCAAAGCTCAATCCAAATTCCAAACATCACAAATAGTACTCATTTCCCGCTGTTATAAGAAAGACCATACATTATACATCATCCTTCGTAAAATAAATAAATATAGTTCCTACTTTCTGACACGTCCTTGAGTAATATGAAACAATCATCTCAAGCAATACATTGGAGCAGAAAATAGTGCTTGAACATGTGTATATTAGAACATATATAACCATCTGTGATTACGGAATATAAATGCTTGTAAGGCAAAATATTCAGAAAAACGAAATAAGTTTTTGACATAAACTACAATTGCTGAAGCAATTATCACATTAAAAACTCAATCTTTAACACCGCAACTATAATAAGTTTTTATATCACTGCAAAATCGACCTTCAAAAATGTTTGGTGGTACTTGAGTTTAGAAGAGATAAAGAAAGCTTTTGCAAGTTTATCTGTTTATGTACAAACGATTAAGGATAATTATTAGTAATGAAACTACTAAAAAACAAAAGAAAATGGGTTGGGTCTGGACGTGTGTAGAATACGGTTTCAACCGTAACTACCGTTCAATTGGGTCAATCACATTTCTTTCTCATTTACAGAAAATAAGGATATATAGAAATTTCAAAATCTTTATGATATTAGTTTTACTCTAATAACAAACTAAACCAAATAACCCATACATATACAGTAATAAATGGATTTTAATTCTAGTTGTTTAGGTTCGAATAAAGTTTCAAAATTTGTTTTAAAGAATTTTGAATGTTATCAAAATAGTCCTTTATATATATTTGACTTTTTTGTAATAAGTTTTACAGAACGGGGATAAAAGTTGGCCGTAAACCACGTAGGACTGAAGGGAACAACATTTGAGTTTTTTATTTAAACAAATATCAGAAAAAATATAATTTGGACTCGGGCTGATTAAAAAAAAAAAAAGACTCGGCTGAAAAATCTCACATATATATACAAGGGACATATATGTCTGATAATTGATCGTGGGACCCACCGAAAAAGACTTGCATGTATAGAGGCGACCTCGACATACATCAATTATTAATCTTGTATTATTTTCATCCATACATTCATCTTTCGCTCTATATTAAAAATCACTTTCTCTCTCTCTATCAAAAATCACAATTTTATTTGTTATAAAAAGGTCCCCTCTTTAAAATCCAAATCCTACTTCTAATAATTCACTCCACAGTCCACACCTTTAAATTTATATAACAATATAAGTAACTTTTCATATTTGTTGTGTTTATCAATCAAATCAAATTGAACATCGATATATTTTAACTAGCTTATTGACTACTTTCAATACATCATTCGTAAGAAATGGGTAAACATATAAGTTTGGTCTTGTTCATTCTTATTAAGGTTATTTCAATTTAGATTTAGATTAGAAAGGACAAGTTTTTTTCTCGGATACATGTCCAAGTCGAGGTATCTCATTATCTTATTCGACATTTTCTCCAACAATATCAAGATGTGCTTTAGTGATATTTGAACACATGTGAAAATATCATATCATTTACCAATACATATAACAATTTATCAAAAAAGTGCATTCGGTTTCTTTAATCTTGATTATCACTATACATATATTAAGGCATATGCAAAATTGTGAATCAAACTTTTAAAGTTATTAAATTTATGTTTAGGACTTTTTTAACGACGATACTAACAACGGTCGATAACGTGTATAAAAGGCTTATAAAACTCTATAATTATCACTTTAATTAATTAAATAAATACTATCTACAAGATTTTTATGTACCTTAACAATAATTCTTTAGTTCGTCGTTAGAAAGTTTTGTATATTTATTACTCCTTATGAAGTATTACCCAATTCTAAACTTTTTAATTACCAAATTGGATCATGAATTTATAATAGAAAGCCCGTGTAACTTGGGCCAATCACACGAAATTAAACTGGAGTGATGATATTTTCACTTACTTTTTTGAAAATCCATTATTATTATACGTTATGTGTGTACTGTACAAGTCATCAATGTAAATATGTGTATTTATTAAATATGTGAATGTAAATATCAACTTCCTTTAAATTGAGGAAGGCCCTATAAGTCTATAACTTTGTTACCGTCACTTTTTATTACTTAACCATTTCAACTTTCATTATTTATATTTATTTTGAATAAAATACAAAACTAAACTCCGAGTCATCTCAATATATATATATATATATATATATATATATATATATATATATATATATATATATATATATATATATATATATATATATATATATGGGCAGATCAATGGGGAAGTAACCAATCGGGGGGAAGCGGGGGAAGCAAATTTTTTTTTTTTTCGTTTTTTGAAAAAACTTTGTTCACGAACATTATAGATTGGATGAAAATATGAACTTTTAGAAAAGACAATTCGTGATAAATGTTATTATTTTGGCGGGAAAACGATCGACAAAAATAACATTCAAGATAATATTGTTCGTGAAAAATGTTAACGTTTTTTTTCATGTTTTGTGAAGTAAAAATTAGCCCGATTTAGAGTTTAGGGTTTAGAGTTCGGTGTTTTGGGTTTATTCCATAAACCCAAAACACCAAACCCTAAACGCTAACCTCTAAACCGTCCGTGTTAAAAACTCAATCTAAATCCAAAATCTAAACCCTAAATCTAAACCCTAAACCCTAAATTTCTAAACCTAATATCTAAACCCTATAAACCCTAATATCTAAAACATCAACATACGCTCGAAAAACACGATAATTGTTAAATATTACTTCTTCGAGCGTTTTCTCGCCAAAATAAAAACATTTATCACAAAGTGTCTTTATTAAATATTCATATTTTCATCCAATCTATAATGTTCGTGAACAAAGTTTTTCAAAAAACGAAAAAAAAAAAATTTAATTTTTGCTTCCCCCGCTTCCCCCGCTTCCCCCGCTTCCCCCGATTGGTTACTTCCCTCTTGATCCTACCACTATATATATATATATATATATATATATATATATATATATATATATATATATATATGAGTAAAGTGAATATGAGGCTGTTATACATCTAGTTGGGTGTTGAACCAAAATTTGATTGATTCATATGATTATAAAAAATATAAAACTTTGAAAATTGTGCACCCAACTTGTTTTTCAACCAATGATATATTAGTTCTATACTCAAATTATATATTTAATAACAGCCTCATATTCTTCATCATATATATATATATATATATATATATATATATATATATATATATATATATATATATATATATATATATATATATATATATATATATATATGAAGGGATCTAGACAAAAGTTTTGATATGAGAGAATCTATAGAACTCACAGATTCAATGCGCACACATCTACTCTATGCAACTATTCTTCAATCTCTGATCACGGACTGAAAGAAAAATTAAAAATTAAAAGTTAAAATTATAATTTTATTATTTTTCTAAAAAACTAATTTAATAAAAAAATTGACCTGTCACGTGTTAATTTGTGTGGCACAGACTCGCCCAGGTGTCGGTCTATGTAGCACAAACTGAATCATGTGTCCGTTTGTATGGCACATACTAAGCCACGTGTCAGTCTGTACCTATGTGTTGGTCCACATGTCAGTTTGTGCCTACGTGTCAGTCTGCGTGGTACAAAGTGACTTCGGTTTGTCCTACGTGGCAGGTGAGTCTGTCCTACATGGCAGGTCAGTCTGTCTTACGTGACAGTCAACCTGTTCTATGTAGAATTTTTTTATATAAAAAATTAAAAAAATATATATTTGTTTTTTCACTATATGATCACAGATTGAAGAATAGATATTGTAACATCCTCAGACTAGGCCTAGCTGTAAGATTACTGTTTTACCCTTAGTGTGCTTACGTGGCTTAATATGTGTTTTTATTTTTATTTGATGTTTATTATTATTGAGTTATGTGGTTAGGACCCGTTTGGGACAAAAGTCACAGAAAATGTTTGTTTATTTAAATTAGTCTCCGTTAGGGTTGTCTAATAATGTACGACAGATATTAAATAACTGATATAAACCCGAGTGTTGTGGTGTATGGGATTTAATCCCAAATAAGTGACTAAGTGCTGCTTCCTTTCCCTCATTCTCTTCCACTCTCTAGATATTTCCTCACACACACCGTACCCTTACTCAACCATCTAACCAAACCCTAAATCATTGAATCTTGATCTTGAGTCTTAATCAGTTACATATTTGTGTTCCTAATCTTCTATTGATTCTTTTAAGGTATGAATTGTGTGATTTCATCACCTTAATCGATGTCAAAATGGGTTTTCTTGTTAGATTTCGTCAAAGTGTATTTTAGTGTCAAATTAGTACAAAATTGTTGTTGTTTTGATGTAATTCTTGTGGGTTTATGTCCCAAAACATTTAGTGTACCAGATGTAGTCGATTTTGTGGTTAAAAAGGAGTCCAGGATCAAGATTTGGTGATTTGTGCTTGAACCCGTAGGTTAGCTGCTGATGTTGCTAAAGAACACAACCGTATAGTTGTAGTTTGCAACCGTATGGGTACATTCTTTGCATCACGAAAAACGTTGTTGCAAAATTATAACGCGTTTAAAAGGTCCCTTTTAGTCCGATCTTCTCGTTTTCACTCAAAATAAACAACGAAAAACGTTGTTGCAAAACTATAACGCATTTAAAAGGTCCCTTTTCGTCCGATCTTCTCGTTTTCACTCAAAATAAACAACGAAAAACGTTATTGCAAAGCTATAACGCGTTTAAAAGGTCCCTTTTTGTCCGATCTTCTCGTTTCACTCAAAATAAACAACGAAAAACGTTGTTGCAAATATATAACTCGTTTGAAAGGTGCGGTTTTGTCCGATCTTCTCGTTTTCACTCAAAATAAAAAACGAAAAACGTTGTTGCAAAACTATAACGCGTTTAAAATGTCCCTTTTTATCCGATCTTCTCGTTTTCACTCAAAATAAACAACGAAAAATGTTGTTGCAAAATTATAACGCGTTTAAAGGTCCATTTTTGTCCGATCTTCTCGTTTTCACTCAAAATAAACAACGAAAAACGTTGTTGCAAAACTATAACGCGTTTAAAAGGTCCATTGATCAGACTAAAATGGACCTTTTAAACGCGTTATAGTTTTGCAACAACGTTTTTCGTTGTTTATTTTGAGTGAAAACGAGAAGATCGGACAAAAATGGACCTTTAAACGCGTTATAATTTTGCAACAACGTTTTTCGTTGTTTATTTTGAGTGAAAACGAGAAGATCGGATAAAAAGGGACCTTTTAAACGCGTTATAGTTTTGCAACAACGTTTTTCGTTTTTTATTTTGAGTGAAAACGAGAAGATCGGACAAAACCGCACCTTTCAAACGAGTTATAGATTTGCAACAACGTTTTTCGTTGTTTATTTTGAGTGAAACGAGAAGATCGGACAAAAAGGGACCTTTTAAACGTGTTATAGCTTTGCAATAACGTTTTTCGTTGTTTATTTTGAGTGAAAACGAGAAGATCGGACGGAAAGGGACCTTTTAAACGCGTTATAGTTTTGCAACAACGTTTTTCGTTGTTTATTTTGAGTGAAAACGAGAAGATCGGACTAAAAGGGACCTTTTAAACGCGTTATAATTTTGCAACAACGTTTTTCGTGATGCAAAGAATGTACCCATACAGTTGCAAACTACAACTATACGGTTGTGTTCTTTAGCAACATCAGCAGCTAACCTACGAGTTCAAGCACAAATCACCAAATCTTGATCCTGGACTCCTTTTTAACCACAAAATCGACTACATCTGGTACACTAAATGTTTTGGGACATAAACCCACAAGAATTACATTAAAACAACAACAATTTTGTACTAATTTGACACTAAAATACACTTTGACGAAATCTAACAAGAAAACCCATTTTGACATCGATTAAGGTGATGAAATCACACAATTCATACCTTAAAAGAATCAATAGAAGATTAGGAACACAAATATGTAACTGATTAAGACTCAAGATCAAGATTCAATGATTTAGGGTTTGGTTAGATGGTTGAGTAAGGGTACGGTGTGTGTGAGGAAATATCTAGAGAGTGGAAGAGAATGAGGGAAAGGAAGCAGCACTTAGTCACTTATTTGGGATTAAATCCCATACACCACAACACTCGGGTTTATATCAGTTATTTAATATCTGTCGTACATTATTAGACAACCCTAACGGAGACTAATTTAAATAAACAAACATTTTCTGTGACTTTTGTCCCAAACGGGTCCTAACCACATAACTCAATAATAATAAACATCAAATAAAAATAAAAACACATATTAAGCCACGTAAGCACACTAAGGGTAAAACAATAATCTTACAGCTAGGCCTAGTCTGAGGATGTTACAATATCTATTCTTCAATCTGTGATCATATAGTGAAAAAACAAATATATATTTTTTTAATTTTTTATATAAAAAAATTCTACATAGAACAGGTTGACTGTCACGTAAGACAGACTGACCTGCCATGTAGGACAGACTCACCTGCCACGTAGGAAAAACCGAAGTCACTTTGTACCACGCAGACTGACACGTAGGCACAAACTGACATGTGGACCAACACATAGGTACAGACTGACACGTGGCTTAGTATGTGCCATACAAACGGACACATGATTCAGTTTGTGCTACATAGACTGACACCTGGGCGAGTCTATGCCACACAAATTAACACGTGACAGGTCAATTTTTTTATTAAATTAGTTTTTTAGAAAAATAATAAAATTATAATTTTAACTTTTAATTTTTAATTTTTCTTTCAGTCCGTGATCAGAGATTGAAGAAAAGTTGCATAGAGTAGATGTGTGCGCATTGAATCTGTGAGTTCTATAGATTCTCTCATATCAAAACTTTTGTCTAGATCCCTTCATATATATATATATATATATATATATATATATATATATATATATATATATATATATATATATATATATATATATTGAGGCAACATCAAACGTCGATTTATGAACGACTTGACTGCCGCTTAGAGGCTAATTGAACTCCAAGCTTGATTTAAAACCCATGGAAATTTGCTTCTACCATTTTCATGGCGTCTCTTTTTTATTACTTTTTATCATGTATGGACCTATTTTATTCTTTTTATTTAAATTATTTACTTTATTTATTTTTATTTTGTTTTGTTTTATTTTATTTTTATTTTTTGTTTTTCTACTCTTTGAGCCCGAGGTCCTCTTAGAAGCAATCTCTTTATCCATCGAACAGAGCGAAGGAGGAATTTCTCTACTCTTGTGAGTGTTTCACTCGGGGTGGAGAAATGATTTCTCTTTATTCTAGGATAGAGGAAGGATTGTGTAACGACCCGACTTTTTCGACTTGCTTTTGTGCTTTGTGTTTTCACGAAACTGTGTATTTGTGGGTACTGAGCTATATTATACTTTGGGGACTCCCTACATGTTGATTACTTTCGTTTATATGTTAAAACGTATCATTAAGTACGTAGGATACTTAACTTAACCCTCGGAAGCCTTTATGACCGTTAGTGTTACTTGACATTTTTAACGAACTGCGTACTGCGTACACGTTTAACTTTTGTCGTAATCGGAATATTATGACTGCGAAATACTAATTGTTATTTTATAATAACAATTACTTGGGCTTTTGGATACTTAATTACGCTTAGTAATTTACTAGAGCACACTAGTTAGTCTTGTTGGACTTTCTACCTTGTTGGACCTTAGCCCACCCTACACTAGTTAGTGGACTATTTAATTAGCCCAATTATAAGTAACTAGTGACCCATTAATATGTAAGACAAATGCCCATTTATTAGAGGAAACATACTTGCATTTTTGTCAAGTATTATCCTTAATGTTGCATGAGATCCTAACATAAGCACCAACTTTACACAACCATTAACCAAAAAGCAAAAAGTTGTCCCCCTTGTCCCCCATGTAAACCCACGACCAACCCACCCCCTCCCTCACCTCACCACCTATAAATACAAGCCTTATTCCATCCATTTTACACTTGCTTTCATTTGTAATTTACACACACTTACTCTCTAAATCTTTCTCCAGTTCTTTCTCTCTCTAAAAAGTGTAAGTATTGATTTTTTTTCTTCTTCTTCCTCTCTCTCTCTCATGAATTCATCATCATCATCATGGGTCTAGCTTTTTAGCTTTTGATCTTGATTACATCTTGTAGATTCAAACATGGATTTGAATCCTTCAAGAACATGGAATATTCAAGCTTTCTAGCTTTGAATCTTCACCTACTTTGTAGATCTAAATCTTTTAGCTTTAATCTTATTATTTTGTTATAAAGATTCAAACTTGTGTTTGTAATCTTCATGTATCTTAAAGATCCAAGCTTTATGCTTCAAGATCTTCAAGAACACTACAGATCCAAACTTTTTAGCTTAGGGTCTCATTATTATGTTAAAGATCTTAGCTTTTTAGCTTATGGTCTCATTACTTTCATTATTTTGTTAAAGATCTTAGCTTTATAGCTTATGGTCTCATTAATCTTGTAAAGGTTCAAGCTTTCTAGCTTTGTAATCTTATAACTTGTGTGAAAAGGATCCAAGCTCTCTAGCTTAGGGTTCCATCACTTTATTTGATTTAGATTATGTTCATACTTGTTTGATTGAAGTAAAGTTTGTAGCTTTCATTGTCAATAGAACTTGTAATTGTGTTAAGACTAAGGATATGATGTAACCTTGGTTCATCATCCATCTAAGACTCTTAAATGAGTTGTGTTTTCACTTGGTCTTAACATATTGTGTGTTGATGGTAGAATCTTGGTCAATGTGATGCTAACCCATCAATGAGTTGTACACTTGAAGCTACAAGCATCAAGGATGAGAACTGTGATGAGCATCAAGCACCAAGAACCCCACCGGAGCACTTGTTTACTATTTTTCGAGATCTGATCTGATTCCTGGACTTCTGTAAAACTGATTTTCAGTTAGTTTGTTTCGAGTAGATGACTTTTCGTTTAGGCCTCATCTTAATCCAATATACGGTTTAGGGTTTATAGCCCTCCGAAAGTCACTACGCCGTTGTAATGTTGTGCTGAAATTTCTGACCTACTCGCACTTAAACTGTCACCACGGTCAAACGAAGACGAGTTAGGTTCTGAAAATTAGTCAGCGGTTAGAGGACTCATATACGGAGCCATAGCCACTGACTACGCATCTTTTTGTTTTGTATAGAGGTCGTAGCAGCTGACCGAAGTCAGCCTATTGTTTTGATCTCTATTCTTGTCAAACTTACTTAGCTTTTATGATGATGAATGATGATGAATGATGATGATGATGACACTTAAACTTAATTTATTTACTTTTAACCTTTTGGGACAACATACTGACCTAGTGACCTTTGACTTAGGTTGACGACCTTTCGGACCGACTTACTACCTGCATACGTTTCGTATCGACTTTTACTGCTTATTCACTGTGAGTTATAGCATCCCTTACTACTTTTTACTATTTTTGGGACTGAGAATACATGCGCTTTTTATGTTTTACTTACTTGACACGAGAACTTAAACTTTACATATGTGTGGGTTACTGATGTGCTTAGAGGTGTATACGAAATTGTTATATTTTTACAACAAAATACTATTAAATACGATACAATTTTACACAAGTTATTTATTTATTTATAGAGTGGATATACCTAAACCTTGCTACAACACTTATAGGCAGTGTACCTAATCGTACAATAGTGTAGTTTTTAGTAAGTCCGGTTCGTTCCACAGGGAATCATTTAAACAAGCTTAACGCTATATTAGTTTTAACTTATAAAAATACAAATAAATATATATAAGTAATATTATTATTATAAAATGGGGTTTTTACCGTTTAATGATCAATTTTTCGATTTTTAAACTTTAGTCGCAGTTAAAACCTAATGTAAAATATTAATTATATAAAAGACTTAATTTAAAACGTAAAGTAAATAACGATAACGAAAGTGCGATAAAATAAAATTGCGATAATTAAAGAGTACGATAATTAAAAGTGCAATTAAATACAATGATAATAAATAAAAGTGCGATAATTAGAAGTGCAATTAAATATGAAAATAAAGGAATTATGCTTATTTAAACTTCCGTAATCATGATGTTTGACGTGTTGATTTTATTCCCATGGGTTAATTGTCCTTTGTCCTGGATTATTTAATATGCCCGTCTGGTTTTTGTCCATAACAGTCCATCAGTCATAAATATAAAGTGCGAGTGTCCTCGTCAAATTATCCTTATATTCGAAGTCAAATATTCCAACTAATTGGGGACTTAAACTGTAACAAGGCCTTAATACTTTGTTTAATAATTACACCAGGATATCGACTGCGTGTAACCCAAGGTTTTAATACTTTGTTTATCAATTATGCCAAGTGTCCTTGTACATAATTTCACCCTTGTTTTAATAATTCCATAGACTATTAATCCATTCCCGTGTCCGGTTAAATGAACGATTATTCGTACATATAAATATCCCGCCCATCGTGTCCGATCGAGTGTATATAGTTATTTCTAGGTACGTCCAATTGTAAATCTTTACATTAAATTAACAAACTATCATTTAGTTAAACAAATATAAAGTCCATTAATAGCCCATAGTCTAATTTCCACAAGTGTCGTTCTTTTGTCCAAACCCCAATTATGGTACAAAGCCCAATTACCTAATTTTAGTATTTTAGCCCAACATCATGATTATTTCGTTTTAAATAAGCATAATAATAACTTAGCTACGAGACATTAATTTAAAAATAATATTAACCATAACTTACAGTGATTAAAAATAGCGTAGCGTTACACGGACAGAATTTCGACTTACACTCTTACAACAATCGCTAACATACCCTTATTATTAGAATTTAAAATTAAAATTAAAATTAAAATATAAATATATATATATAAATACGTTGAGATAGATGAAGGAAAAAGATGTGTTTTTGGTGCAGAATTCGTTGCCTTTTATAGGCCCACTTCGTACTGTAGAGTACCGCGAGTGCGGTAGTTTCCTTCACAAAAGTACCGCGAGTGCGGATCTGTGGATTCCAGCTCACTCTTTGATTTAAACGTGGGCTGCTGTAATTTTTTAATATATATATATATATATATATATATATATATATATATATATATATATATATATAATATATAATTTATATAATTATATATATATTATATTATATTCTTGTGCATAGTTGACTTGTAATTTTTTATCCGTTGCGTCGAGCGTTGAAAGTTGACTCAGGTCCCGGTTCCGGATTTTCGAACGTCCTTTCGTACGATTTAATATCGTGTACTTTGCGTTTTGCGTCTTGTACTCTTGTAATTTTGAGACATTTCTCATCAATAATTTAAACCACTTTGATTGTATTTTGTACTTTTGAGCTTTTTGGTCGTTTGCGTCTTCAATTCGTCGAATCTGTCTTTTGTCTTCACCTTTTATTATTTAAACAAATATCACTTGTAAATAGAACAATTGCAACTAAAAGCTTGTCTTTCTTGAGGGATAATGCTATGAAATATATGTTCGTTTTTAGCATTATCAAATATTCCCACACTTGAGCGTTGCTTGTCCTCAAACAATATAGTCTTGAAATAAAAATACTAGAATCACTTCTTTATTCTTCACACTTTGTACATCAGTGATTTCTATACGGCGGTATAAACAATGGTAGTAACGTTGTGGTTTACAGTCTCACATGACTATGAAAATTTAGATCCATTAAGGAAATTGGATCTTTATGAAAACATTTAATCTTTTGAAAATTAAATCTAGCTTTTACCCTAGATAAGTTTTCCGGAATAACCCTTTACCGGTGTTTGCAATTTGTTTTTGTGGGTTTGGTGGGTTTCAGATTTGAAAATTTTAGCTCAAAACTTGTGGTTTTGTGTCACCCACTTGCTAACCTTGTATTGGGAAAGCAACACGTCCAGTACACTTGCTCCGTACATTACCTTTCGGTAAACTACCGTCCGGTTGTAAAGGAAAGCGTTGAACAAGCAACTGTTAAGGCAATGTCCCCTGACATGCTTTTAATTATGGTCTATAACGTGTCGGATGCAATTACTATCCTTGGTAGGAGCAATAGTAAAGCTCACCCTTATAATTTTTCTTCGGTCTGGCACAAGGTCCTGTCTTTGACCATGCTATGCAACCACCATTCTTACGGTTGACACCCGATTTGGTTCAGGTGACCTAATGAATTCCCGGTGAATTCCTAGGATTTTACGTTCAATGGTAATGAACGCATTAAAAATAGGGTTTTCAGAAAACAAATCGGTTTGTAATTTTGATCAAAATATTTTCTCGTTCAAGCTCGAGTTTAGATATCATTGAATTCCATGAGTTTGTAATTCTCAATCTTTAAGGTCAATCTCAAGGATTGAGTAATATCAGTATTAAAAGCTGATTTTTGATCTTTTAAGGAGATTATCCTTTCTGGGGATCTGATTCATTAGTCTTATCCAGCTAATTTGCACGGCGTCCTCCCCATTTTACAAGACAGATCCTCTCATGGTTAGGATAAGTCTGACCACTTGGCGACCCTGTTTGATGCTGAGGTCCGTGGATTTCCTGCTGATTTTAGAGATAACTTTTCTAGATTTTTCGTCAACCTACAGCTGGTCTGGACGACAACTTCCTGACCTAAATCAAGAAGCGCGTTTCCTTTTTCGAAAGACTTTACTTCCTTTTAATGATGGAATTGATTCATCGTGTAGATCCATCTTTCTTTCAAATAAATTACAGTAAATTGGGTAAAACTATTTAGATTAGTCTAAAGCAAAAGTATTTTCAATCATTTGTTACAAAAATATGTGACATATGTTCAAAATAACTTGGTAATTTTTCCCACACTTGGCTTTTATTTTCCTTTTTATTGTCCTCTATTCCATTTTAAATGAATTCTAACATTTTGGGTTGTTTCTCAATTTATGTCCTTTCCGAGGTAAACAATAATTTCGGTGTTAACACCTAGTTTTATCGTTCATAAATATGTATAAACATGATTTTGAGTTCATTTAATTGAAAATTTTGAAAAATTTTACTAGAATTGGGTAGTCAGTATATAAGACTAGGGCTGTTCTTTATTATCAGAGAGCACTAGATTCTAATACAACTACTGCGTTACTAGTATTTTTAATGTTAACCAAGTGTTTAAGTTAAAAATTTTAAAAATCCGAAAGAATTTAACCCCTTCCCACATTTAAGATCTTGCAATGCCCTCATTTGCAAGAAATCAGTAACAATTTAAATTATTGAGGGTGATTAGCGTAGAAAAATGATTAAATTTTACCAAAGTTTCCAAACATATTGACGTTTGTTTGCTGAATGATAAATGGTGCACATCATTTGTTCATTCCGTCTTGTTGTTACATCACATTTGTTTTTCATTTTGTCGTCAAAAGTACTAGCTTTTGCTGAACTTAATGCCAGTCTTTGAAAATGCGCTGTTTTACCCTGTTTTGTACATGAGAAAAACTACAAACATATATATACATATTTTTGAAGTTGGGTATATCACCCCACATTCAAAATTTTTTAAAAATCTAATAATAAAAGTTAGAAAATAAAAACTATTAAAATATCAAAAGAAATATTAAAAGTATAAAATTACAAGTTATCAAATAAATAAAAATAAAAATAAAAGAAATCAGGGTTGATAAGGCTGGTGCCAGTATGGATCCCATTCATAGCCGTATGTACTGTAGAATGCTTGAGCTGGGTCATATGTAGGGTACGGTGGTCGGGTCTGTATAGTCCAAGGAGGAAATACGGGCATTGGAGTCGCAATGTAAGTTGCATTTATGTGTGCACGATGACTCAAGATTTGGTTTTGATGATACTGCCAATCTTGAAATGCTCGTTGTCTAGCCATTTCATACTCATGATGAGCCATAAAAAGTTGCATTTCTGTCATCTCATTCCCCCCTCCCGCGTTACCTTGCTGCTGATCTCTTTCGACCTATGGGTGCGAGCCCTCATATGGTGCTGCAGCGTTATGTTTTTTCTTTAAAACCTTAGCACCATGATATACTTTTAAACCAATTGTATCACGGGATTCCGGTGCTGCAATTATTAATCCCCCCCAATTTCTATCGACACCGAGATACTCAACAATTAGGGTAACAAAGATACCACCTCCTATTATCCCATTAGGCCGTATACTCTTAACTATAGCTGATAAATAATAACCCACACAATAAGGTATACTCACAGTACTTTGTGGGTCTCGAATACACATGAGATAAAATAAATCATTCTCATTTACTTTCTCTTTGTTCTTACCTCGCTGTGTAATCGAATTTGCTAAGAACCTAAGGATTACTCTTAGCTCAGCTCTATCAATATCAGTATAAGAGTTATTCCCCCCACGAAATCGTGTATGCCTAGTCATTCTACTCCATACACCATTCATATCAAAATTCTCATCAATTCTCCTACCAATAAGTATCAACACTTGACAATCAGTAGATGCCAACTCCTCAGGCGTATATATACATAAAGCCTGAGCCATGTCTAGTAGAGACATATGGCGCATCACACCTCCTAATAAAAATCTAATAAAACTACGATCGGTTAAGGTAGATACCCGATCATTTATTTCAATACTACACAATAACTCCACACACCATTCTCTATATACACGTCTACGTATATTAAACAAACGTTCCCAATCAGTAAAAGTAGAATTACCATACCTTTGCATAAGTAATTCTCTGATTGGACCGGCTAATCCAACTGTTTTTAATGGTTCCCAATCTATGACTCTAGGTACTTCAACAACATTAGACTGAAGGGTGTGCAAGTTCCTCTGGTATTTTGGATCATCTATCCAATGTCGATCAAACCTTAAATTAGGATGTAAATCTGCCAATTCTATATTTGAATATGGAATGTATTGATGTGGTAGTTCTTGTCTATATAGGTCATTAATCTCCTGTTCTGCTGCATTCTCAGGAGGAGCATTGTGAGCCTGAGATGCGGATGAAGATTCACCCCTTTCAGTCGATTTTCTTGAGTAACTTCTTGGTAGCATCCTTCTCAACATGATTTTAGCAAAACATTTGGTGTTTATCGGTGAAAAATCACGAAATTGGGAGTGGTTTGTGTGTATTTTTCGCAGAAAAAAAAATAAAATGGGATGGGGTGTGGAAACTGGTCTGTTGACCAGTTTATCTGACTGGGTTTTGCACCCTCCGCGAGTGCGGATGTGGGTACCCACAAAGTACCGCGAGTGCGATTGTTTTTTTTATATATATAAAACCTTTAATAATAAAACAATTTATGGAGTAATTTAAAATTTTGTTTTCCTTTTTTATTTAGGATGAGGTTGTTTCGGTATGTTGACCTAGTCCATCCCTCGACAAAATTTTAAAATTTCGTCATTTTAAAACGTTGTTTTAAAAGCAATGATTTTTGGGTTTTTTTAATGTTTTTGGCGTACTTTAAGTCAATAAGATTAAAAATAATGATAATAAAAGTTCTCGTCCCTCCCTTGGGTAGAGCAATTTCGGTTCAACGACCTAGTCTTCAACTCACAAAGAATTTTAAAAACCATATTTTTAACTTAACAAAATAAAGTACATTTTTGTTTTTAAATTCACACCAAACTTAAATTTAAAAATGCATAACTTTAAAAATTCATATTAATAAAATTTAAAAATTCACACTAAACTTATATTATATTTTTGGTTTTATACATACAAACTTATATTAAAAATATTAATTTTTCAAATATATACAAACTTAAATATATTGATTTTAAAAAGTTTAAAATATCAATTTAATATTTATATATTAATTTTAAAAACAAAGTAAAAATAAAATTAAAAATCTTTTTGGCTTTTATCCCACTTTAATCAATCAAATATTATCAAAAATATGCGCCCCTCTTTTCGGTAAAGTAATTTCGGTTTCATAACCTAGTTTAACTCATGACGAATTTTTGAAATATTTTGGGTTGATTGATTAAAGATATTTATACCTTAAGAATAAACGGTAAATTTTGCAGTGATGTAATAAATTTTTGTATGATATCAATAATTTCGGTCGCAAGACCTAATTTTATTGAATACCAATTTAATACTTTATAGCGAACGATTTAGCGTTTATTATCAAAAGGTTAAAAAAAAAACTGTACATACTTACCTGTGAAATAGATTTCTTAGTGATATGCTCTAGCCCACTCATAAGATAGTCGGACTAATTGGTTTTCCATAGCTACATAGGCGTAACCACGAGCATTCAACGTTTTTTCTTCTAAACATATGAATGGTCCATCTCTGCATAAAGTAACAAATTCGGTATTGGAATATGTCTGATTCGTCGAGCATTTTCCTTCGTGTGACCATTTTCCGCATTTGTGACATCTTTCAAGGTGTCTTGCTCTTCTTTTTGCTGCGGATTTTGATTTTTCTTTACCAAATTGTAACTTATTATTTTCGTTCCTGGATTCTTTTCTTACTCCGTCCAATTTACCTCTGATTAATGATACTATTTCACTTGGAAGGGTGTCATTATTACGTTTAGTGATCAAAGCGTGTAGCATTAGAACATGGTTTAGTTCACATGAAGTCTTCATCTCGTAAAACCTAAAAAAATAAAAATTCAGAATGGGGGGAGAAGACTAGTTCTTTAGGGTCTGCTAGGGAAAGACCATTCGGGTTCCATTTTCGAGAACTACACGAAAACAGAAAATCTAACTCTAACAGAAATACATATTACCCTAAAAAGATTCGAACCTCCCCACACTTTGTTAGATGTGGTGTTGAAATTGTGATTAACTTCGTTGTCAACTTCCATCGGATCATGTACGTAATGTTTAACTCTGTGACCATTAACTTTAAATTCAATCTCATTTGAATTTATTAACTCTACTGTTCCGTATGGGAAAACTCTTTTGACTATAAATGGTCCAGACCATCTTGATTTCAATTTTCTAGGAAATAGCTTGAATCGTGAATTTAAAAGAAGAACTCTGTCTCCTTCTTTAAATTCTTTTGAACTTCTGATTCTTTTATCATGCCATTTCTTCGTTCTTTCCTTATAGATTAACGAATTTTCGTATGCTTCATGTCTTAATTCTTCTAATTCGTTTAGTTGACTTAACCGTAGACGTCCAGCTTCATGTAAATCAAGATTACATGTCTTCAAAGCCCAAAATACTTTGTGTTCAATTTCTACTGGAAGATGACATGCTTTTCCGTAAACGAGTTTAAAAGGTGTGGTTCCAATTGGAGTTTTGTAGGCTGTTCTAAAAGCCCAGAGCGCATCCTCCAATTTAATGGACCATTCCTTCGGATTTGATCCTACAGTTTTTTCTAGAATACGTTTTAAAGCTCGGTTGGTATTTTCAACTTGTCCACTTGTTTGTGGATGATAAGCAGTGGAGATTTTATGAGTTACTCCATATCTTTTGAGAACTTTCTCAAGTTGATTATTACAAAAATGAGTACCCAGATCACTTATTAAAGCTTTCGGTGTTCCGAACCTTGCAAAAAGACGTTTTAAAAAGTTGACTACAACTCGTGCATCGTTAGCTGGGAGAGCTTGTGCTTTCACCCATTTAGATACATAATCAATGGCTACGAGAATGTAGAGATTATTATGAGATTTTGAAAATAAACCCATAAAGTCAATACCCCGAATGTCAAATACTTCACATACTTGAATGACATTTTGTGGCATTTCATCACGTTGACTTATTTTTCCGGCCCTTTGACAAGCATCACAGGATTTGCAAAGAAGGTGTGCGTCTTTGTAAATTGTAGGCCAATTGAATCCAGCATCGTAAACTTTTCTTGCTGTTAGTTGAGGCCCAAAATGCCCTCCTGTTGGTCCTGTGTGACAATGGTTTAAGATTTTACTAGCTTCATCTCCGAATACACATCGGCATATTATTCCATCGGGACAACTTTTAAACAAATGTGGATCTTTCGAGAAATAGTGTTTTATATCACTAAAGAATTTCTTTCGTTTTTGGTACGATAATCCTTTTTCAAGGAATCCACATACTAAGTAGTTTGCATAGTCTGCAAACCATGGAATTTCACTATAATCTATCTTCAATAGATATTCATCAGGAAAGTTGTCTTGTATGGCCGATTCATTTAGAACTTCTAATTCGGGATTTTCTAGACGAGAAAGATGATCAGCGGCGAGATTTTCTGCTCCCTTTTTATCTCGGATTTCAATATCGAACTCTTGTAAAAGTAAGATCCAACGGATTAATCTTGGTTTGGCATCTTGTTTCGAAAATAGGTATCTAAGAGCAGAATGGTCGGTATAGACCACCGTTTTAGCTAGAACGAGATATGAACGAAATTTGTCAAAAGCAAAGACAATAGCAAGGAGTTCTTTTTCAGTAGTTGTGTAGTTCGTTTGTGCTCCTTGTAACGTCTTACTTGTAGTGACCCGAATTTTTCCATGTTTATATATATATTAAATGAATTTGTTATTTACATGATTAAGTGTTTCCAACATGTTAAACAATCAAACTTTTTAAGACTTGATTAATTGAAATATGTTTCATATAGACAATTGACCACCCAAGTTGACCGGTGATTCACGAACGTTAAAACTTGTAAAAACTATATGATGACATATATATGGATATATATATATAGTTAACATGATACTATGATAAGTAAACATATCATTAAGTATATTAACAATGAACTACATATGTAAAAATAAGACTACTAACTTAATGATTTTTAAACGAGACATATATGTAACGATTATCGTTGTAAAGACATTTATGTATATATATCATATTAAGAGATATTCATACATGATAATATCATGATAATATAATAATTTAAAATCTCGTTTGATATGATAAACATTGGGTTAACAACATTTAACAAGATCGGTAACCTAAAGGTTTCAAAACAACACTTACATGTAACGACTAACGATGACTTAACGACTCAGTTAAAATGTATATACATGTAGTGTTTTAATATGTATTTATACACTTTTGAAAGACTTCAATACACTTATCAAAATACTTCTACTTAACAAAAATGCTTACAATTACATCCTCGTTCAGTTTCATCAACAATTCTACTCGTATGCACCCGTATTCGTACTCGTACAATACACAGCTTTTAGATGTATGTACTATTAGTATATACACTCCAATGATCAGCTCTTAGCAGCCCATGTGAGTCACCTAAGGATTTGATATTACCACGTACGAAAGACAGAACTTAGAGGGTTACGAACCCAAGGATTTGATATTACCACGTACGAAAGACGATTCACAGAATTGTACCTATTGTGTCCGGAGCATTCGAAGATGAGGAAGAGAAGATCGACGCATTTGTGAAAGGATTACCGGAAAGAATCCAAGAAGATATAAGTTCACACGAGCCCGCCTCCATACAACAGGCATGTAGAATGGCTCACAAACTAGTGAACCAGATTGAAGAAAGAATTAAAGAACAGACTGCTGAAGAGGCCAATGTGAAGCAAGTCAAAAGAAAGTGGGAGGAAAACGGTGATAAGAATCACCAATACAACAACAACAGCAATTACAACAATAATCGCAACAATTATCCCAACAATCGCAACATCAATCGCAACTACAACAAACGGCCCAACAACAACAATAACAACAATAACAACAGCAACTACAACAATCATCCCAACAACAATAATAACCACAATAACAACAAAAATCAAAAGCAGCTATGCCAAAGATGTGAAAAGTATCACTCGGGGTTCTGCACCAAATTTTGCAACAAGTGTAAAAGAAATGGTCATAGCGCGGCGAAGTGTGAGGTCTACGGACCAGGGGTTAATAGAACGAAAGGAACAAATGGTGTCGGAACGAGTAATGGCGGAGCAAGTAGTGTCGGAGCAAGTTATGCCAATGTAGTTTGTTATAAATGTGGAAAACCGGGCCACATTATTAGAAATTGCCCGAACCAGGAGAACACAAATGGACAAGGCCGCGGAAGAGTTTTCAATATTAATGCGACAGAGGCACAGGAAGACCCGGAGCTTGTTACGGGTACGTTTCTTATTGACAATAAATCTGCTTACGTTTTATTTGATTCAGGTGCGGATAGAAGCTATATGAGTAGAGATTTTTATGCTAAATTAAGTTTTCCATTGACGCCTTTGGATAGTAAATTTTTACTCGAATTAGCAAATGGTAAATTAATTTCAGCAGATAATATATGTCGGAATCGAGAAATTAAACTGGTTAGCGAAACATTTAAGATTGATTTGATACCAGTAGAGTTAGGGAGTTTTGATGTGATAATCGGTATGGACTGGTTGAAAGAAGTGAAAGCAGAGATCATTTGTTACAAAAATGCAATTCACATTATACGAGAAAAAGGAAAACCCTTAATGGTGTACGGAGAAAAGGGCAACACGAAGCTACATCTTATTAGTAATTTGAAGGCACAAAAACTAATAAGAAAAGGTTGCTATGCTGTTCTAGCACACGTCGAGAAAGTACAAACTGAAGAAAAGAGCATCAATGATGTTCCCATTGCAAAAGAATTTTCCGAGGTATTTCCGAAAGAATTACCGGGATTACCCCCACATCGATCCGTTGAATTTCAAATAGATCTTGTACCAGGAGCTGCACCAATAGCTCGTGCTCCTTACAGACTCGCACCCAGTGAGATGAAAGAACTGCAAAGCCAATTACAAAAACTTTTAGAGCGTGGTTTCATTCGACCAAGCACATCACCGTGGGGAGCTCCTGTTTTGTTTGTCATGAAGAAAGATGGTACATTCAGGTTGTGTATCGACTACCGAGAGTTGAACAAACTTACCATCAAGAACCGCTACCCACTACCGAGAATCGACGACTTATTTGATCAACTACAAGGCTCGTCTGTTTATTCAAAGATTGACTTACGTTCTGGGTATCATCAAATGCGGGTGAAAGAAGATGATATTCTAAAGACTGCTTTCAGAACACGTTACGGTCATTACGAGTTTATGGTCATGCCGTTTGGTTTAACTAATGCACCAGCTGTGTTCATGGACCTTATGAACCGAGTGTGTGGACCATACCTTGACAAGTTTGTCATTGGTTTCATTGATGACATACTTATTTACTCAAAGAATGACCAAGAACACGGTGAACATTTGAGAAAGGTGTTAGAAGTATAGAGGAAGGAAGAATTGTACGCTAAGTTTTCAAAGTGTGCATTTTGGTTGGAAGAAGTTCAATTCCTCGGTCACATAGTGAACAAAGAAGGTATTAAGGTGGATCCGGCAAAGATAGAAACTGTTGAAAAGTGGGAAACCCCAAAAACTCTGAAACACATACGCCAGTTTTTGGGACTAGCTGGTTACTACAGAAGGTTCATCCAAGACTTTTCCAGAATAGCAAAACCCTTGACTGCATTAACGCATAAAGGGAAGAAATTTGAATGGAATGATGAACAAGAGAAAGCGTTTCAGTTATTGAAGAAAAAGCTAACTACGGCACCTATATTGTCATTGCCTGAAGGAAATGATGATTTTGTGATTTATTGTGACGCATCAAAGCAAGGTCTCGGTTGTGTATTAATGCAACGAACGAAGGTGATTGCTTATGCGTCTAGACAATTGAAGATTCACGAACAAAATTATACGACGCATGATTTGGAATTAGGCGCGGTTGTTTTTGCATTAAAGACTTGGAGGCACTACTTATATGGGGTCAAAAGTATTATATATACCGACCACAAAAGTCTTCAACACATATTTAATCAGAAACAACTGAATATGAGGCAGCGTAGGTGGATTGAATTGTTGAATGATTACGACTTTGAGATTCATTACCACCCGGGGAAGGCAAATGTGGTAGCCGATGCCTTGAGCAGGAAGGACAGAGAACCCATTCGAGTAAAATCTATGAATATAATGATTCATAATAACCTTACTACTCAAATAAAGGAGGCGCAACAAGGAGTTTTAAAAGAGGGAAATTTAAAGGATGAAATACCCAAAGGATCGGAGAAGCATCTTAATATTCGGGAAGACGGAACCCGGTATAGGGCTGAAAGGATTTGGGTACCAAAATTTGGAGATATGAGAGAAATGGTACTTAGAGAAGCTCATAAAACCAGATACTCAATACATCCTGGAACGGGGAAGATGTACAAGGATCTCAAGAAACATTTTTGGTGGCCGGGTATGAAAGCCGATGTTGCTAAATACGTAGGAGAATGTTTGACGTGTTCTAAGGTCAAAGCTGAGCATCAGAAACCATCAGGTCTACTTCAACAACCCGAAATCCCGGAATGGAAATAGGAAAACATTACCATGGATTTCATCACTAAATTGCCAAGGACTGCAAGTGGTTTTGATACTATTTGGGTAATAGTTGATCGTCTCACCAAATCAGCACACTTCCTGCCAATAAGAGAAGATGACAAGATGGAGAAGTTAGCACGACTGTATTTGAAGGAAGTCGTCTCCAGACATGGAATACCAATCTCTGTTATCTCTGATAGGGATGGTAGATTTATTTCAAGATTCTGGCAGACATTACAGCAAGCATTAGGAACTTGTCTAGATATGAGTACTGCCAATCATCCACAAACTGATGGGCAGAGCGAAAGGATGATACAAACGCTTGAAGACATGATACGAGCATGTGTTATTGATTTCGAAAATAGTTGGGATCGACATCTACCATTAGCAGAATTTTCCTACAACAACAGCTACCATTCAAGCATTGAGATGGCGCCGTTTGAAGCACTTTATGGTAGAAAGTGCAGGTCTCCGATTTGTTGGAGTGAAGTGGGGGATAGACAGATTACGGGTCCGGAGATTATACAAGAAACTACCGAGAAGATCATCCAAATTCAACAACGGTTGAAAACCGCCCAAAGTCGACAAAAGAGCTACGCTGACATTAAAAGAAAAGATATAGAATTTGAAATTGGAGAGATGGTCATGCTTAAAGTTGCACCTTGGAAAGGCGTTGTTCGATTTGGTAAACGAGGGAAATTAAATCCAAGGTATATTAGACCATTCAAGATTATTGATCGTGTCGGACCAGTAGCTTACCGACTTGAGTTACCTCAACAACTCGCGGCTGTACATAACACTTTCCACGTCTCAAATTTGAAGAAATGTTTTGCTAAAGAAGATCTCACTATTCCGTTGGACGAAATCCAAATCAATGAAAAACTTCAATTCATTGAAGAACCCGTCGAAATAATGGATCGTGAGGTTAAGAGACTTAAACAAAACAAGATACCGATTGTTAAGGTTCGATGGAATGCTCGTAGAGGACCCGAGTTCACCTGGGAGCGTGAAGATCAGATGAAGAAGAAATACCCGCATTTATTTCCAGAAGATACGTCAACACCTCCAACTGCTTAAAATTTCGGGACGAAATTTATTTAACGGGTAGGTACTGTAGTGACCCGAACTTTTCCATGTTTATATATATATTAAATGAATTTGTTATTTACATGATTAAGTGTTTCCAACATGTTAAGCAATCAAACTTTTTAAGACTTGATTAATTGAAGAACCCGTCGAAATAATGGATCGTGAGGTTAAGAGACTTAAACAAAACAAGATACCGATTGTTAAGGTTCGATGGAATGCTCGTAGAGGACCCGAGTTCACCTGGGAGCGTGAAGATCAGATGAAGAAGAAATACCCGCATTTATTTCCAGAAGATACGTCAACACCTCCAACTGCTTAAAATTTCGGGACGAAATTTATTTAACGGGTAGGTACTGTAGTGACCCGAACTTTTCCATGTTTATATATATATTAAATGAATTTGTTATTTACATGATTAAGTGTTTCCAACATGTTAAGCAATCAAACTTTTTAAGACTTGATTAATTGAAATATGTTTCATATAGACAATTGACCACCCAAGTTGACCGGTGATTCACGAACGTTAAAACTTGTAAAAACTATATGATGACATATATATGGATATATATATAGTTAACATGATACTATGATAAGTAAACATATCATTAAGTATATTAACAATGAACTACATATGTAAAAACAAGACTACTAACTTAATGATTTTTAAACGAGACATATATGTAACGATTATCGTTGTAAAGACATTTAATGTATATATATCATATTAAGAGATATTCATACATGATAATATCATGATAATATAATAATTTAAAATCTCATTTGATATTATAAACATTGGGTTAACAACATTTAACAAGATCGTTAACCTAAAGGTTTCAAAACAACACTTACATGTAACGACTAACGATGACTTAACGACTCAGTTAAAATGTATATACATGTAGTGTTTTAATATGTATTTATACACTTTTGAAAGACTTCAATACACTTATCAAAATACTTCTACTTAACAAAAATGCTTACAATTACATCCTCGTTCAGTTTCATCAACAATTCTACTCGTATGCACCCGTATTCGTACTCGTACAATACACAGCTTTTAGATGTATGTACTATTGGTATATACACTCCAATGATCAGCTCTTAGCAGCCCATGTGAGTCACCTAACACATGTGGGAACCATCATTTAGCAACTAGCATGAAATATCTCATAAAATTACAAAAATATGAGTAATCATTCTTGACTTATTTACATGAAAACAAAATTACATATCCTTTATATCTAATTCATACACCAACGACCAAAAACACCTACAAACACTTTCATTCTTCAATTTTCTTCATCTAATTGATCTCTCTCAAGTTCTATCTTCAAGTTCTAAGTGTTCTTCATAAATTCTACAAGTTCTAGTTACATAAAATCAAGAATACTTTCAAGTTTGCTAGCTCACTTCCAATCTTGTAAGGTGATCATCCAACCTCAAGAAATCTTTGTTTCTTACAGTAGGTTATCATTCTAATACAAGGTAATAATCATATTCAAACTTTCATTCAATTTATATAACTATAACAATCTTATTTCAAGTGATGATCTTATTTGAACTTGTTTTCGTGTCATGATTCTGCTTCAAGAACTTCGAGCCATCCAAGGATCCGTTGAAGCTAGATCCATTTTTTTCTTTTCCAGTAGGTTTATCCAAGGAACTTAAGGTAGTAATGATGTTCATAACATCATTCGATTCATACATATAAAGCTATCTTATTCGAAGGTTTAAACTTGTAATCACTAGAACATAGTTTAGTTAATTCTAAACTTGTTCGCAAACAAAAGTTAATCCTTCTAACTTGACTTTTAAAATCAACTAAACACATGTTCTATATCTATATGATATGCTAATTTAATGATTTAAAACCTGGAAACACGAAAAACACCGTAAAACCGGATTTACGCCGTCGTAGTAACACCGCGGGCTGTTTTGGGTTAGTTAATTAAAAACTATGATAAACTTTGATTTAAAAGTTTTTATTCTGAGAAAATGATTTTTATTATGAACATGAAACTATATCCAAAAATTATGGTTAAACTCAAAGTGGAAGTATGTTTTCTAAAATGGTCATCTAGACGTCATTCTTTCGACTGAAATGACTACCTTTACAAAAACGACTTGTAACTTATTTTTCTGATTATAAACCTATACTTTTTCTGTTTAGATTCATAAAATAGAGTTCAATATGAAACCATAGCAATTTGATTCACTCAAAACGGATTTAAAATGAAGAAGTTATGGGTAAAACAAGATTGGATAATTTTTCTCATTTTAGCTACGTAAAAATTGGTAATAAATCTATTCCATCCATAACTTAATCAACTTGTATTGTATATTATGTAATCTTGAGATACCATAGACACGTATACTATCATGTCGACACATCTATATATATTTCGGAACAACCATAGACACTCTATATGTGAATGTTGGAGTTAGCTATACAGGGTTGAGGTTGATTCCAAAATATATATAGTTTGAGTTGTGATCAATACTGAGATACGTATACACTGGGTCGTGGATTGATTCAAGATAATATTTATCGATTTATTTCTGTACATCTAACTGTGGACAACTAGTTGTAGGTTACTAACGAGGACAGCTGACTTAATAAACTTAAAACATCAAAATATATTAAAAGTGTTGTAAATATATTTTGAACATACTTTGATATATATGTATATATTGTTATAGGTTCGTGAATCAACCAGTGGCCAAGTCTTACTTCCCGACGAAGTAAAAAATCTGTGAAAGTGAGTTATAGTCCCACTTTTAAAATCTAATATTTTTGGGATGAGAATACATGCAGGTTTTATAAATGATTTACAAAATAGACACAAGTACGTGAAACTACATTCTATGGTTGAATTATCGAAATCGAATATGCCCCTTTTTATTAAGTCTGGTAATCTAAGAATTAGGGAACAGACACCCTAATTGACGCGAATCCTAAAGATAGATCTATTGGGCCTAACAAACCCCATCCAAAGTACCGGATGCTTTAGTACTTCGAAATTTATATCATATCCGAAGGGTGTCCCGGAATGATGGGGATATTCTTATATATGCATCTTGTTAATGTCGGTTACCAGGTGTTCACCATATGAATGATTTTTATCTCTATGTATGGGATGTGTATTGAAATATGAAATCTTGTGGTCTATTATTATGATTTGATATATATAGGTTAAACCTATAACTCACCAACATTTTTGTTGACGTTTTAAGCATGTTTATTCTCAGGTGATTATTAAGAGCTTCTGCTGTCGCATACTTAAATAAGGACGAGATTTGGAGTCCATGCTTGTATGATATTGTGTAAAAACTGCATTCAAGAAACTTATTTTGTTGTAACATATTTGTATTGTAAACCATTATGTAATGGTCGTGTGTAAACAGGATATTTTAGATTATCATTATTTGATAATCTACGTAAAGCTTTTTAAACCTTTATTGATGAAATAAAGGTTATGGTTTGTTTTAAAATGAATGCAGTCTTTGAAAAACGTCTCATATAGAGGTCAAAACCTCGCAACGAAATCAATTAATATGGAACGTTTTTAATCAATAAGAACGGGACATTTCAGTTGGTATCCGAGCGTTGGTCTTAGAGAACCAGAATTTTTCATTAGTGTGTCTTATCGAGTTTGTTAGGATGCATTAGTGAGTCTGGACTTCGACCGTGTTTACTTGAAAAATGATTGCTTAACAAATTTTGTTGGAAACTATATATTTTTAACATGTGAATATTATGTGATATATTAATCTCTTAACGCGTTTGATATTATGTGATAGATGTCTACCTCTAGAACAAGTCCCATTGACTCACCTAATAATAATGAAGAGTCAAATGTAAATTGGAATGATTCGTGGACTGATTCACAAGTTCCCGAAGAGGAACCGGAAGAAGAGTCGGAACCGGAAGAAGAATCGGAACCGGAAGAAGAATCGGAACCGGATGAAGAAATAGAATCGGTGGGGGAAATAATAAAACAGTTAAGTAAAAGAAAATCCTCAACCAACTGACCAAGGTTAATTATGGTCAATGGTGTTTCCGCCAAGGAAGCAAAATATTGGGAGGATTACCAATTCTCCGATGAATCGGATTCCGACGAGAATTCCGATGATGTTATAGAAATTACCCCAACTGAATTTAAAAAGGCAAAAGAAAATAATAAGGGAAAGGGCATAAAAATAGAGAAATCTAATTCCAACCCCGATGAACTTTATATGTATCGTCAACCCCCGAAGTCCTTAAGTTGTAACAATGACCCGGGAACCTCTAAACCACCAGGTTTTTCTAAACCAATGTGGAAAACGACGGCTCGTATTAGGGGAACATCATATATCCCTAGAAACTTGGCAAAACGAACCAAAACCGAAGAAGAAGAAACAAGCGAGTCGGAATAAGATAGTTGTATTCGTGTGGTGTAATATATGTAATATAGTGTGCTTATGCTTTATGATATATGTAAAAATTGCTTGTATTAATAAGTATTTTTTTTATGAATCTAACTCTTGTCTATTTTACAGTATAAAAACACAAAATGGATAGACAACCCAATATTTTAAGAGACCTACCCGGAGACATGATTGATGAAATCTTGTCTAGAGTCGGTCAGAATTCTTCGGCACAACTATTTAAGGCGAGATCAGTTTGTAAGACATTCGAAGAACGTTCCAAGAATGCCTTGGTTTATAAAAGGCTTTCGTTCGAAAGATGGGGGATATCACATTGGGAAATCCATAAGTTACGATGTGTTTACTTTGACGCATATATTGCGGGGAACCCAAATGCTATTTTACGCAATGGGTTAAGAAATTATTTTGACTCAATATATCCGAATATTGGACTTCGTGATTTAGAAAAAGCGGCTAACATGCAACATAAAGAAGCATGTTATGCTTACGGATTAGTAATGTTCGCTTCTCACCAAAGTGAGAACAAGAACATCGGGCTACAACTATTAAACAAAACGTTCCCACAAGTGACGGAGTCGGTAATTGGGGTAAGAAATGAGGTTTTTAGATTATTACGGGACTGTTGGACATTACGTAACTCTCGTCCCTTTGACGATGTTACAACACGCTGTCTTATCAACGGCCATAACGGTTATGTTCCACAAGACCAAGGATGGGAAGTAATCCTAGTAAAACCAGAATGCATGACTTGTTTCTGGACGTATGAATTACGTGTCTTTATTGCCTTTGCTGAACGACTTGTGTACTAGCTAGAATTATCTTCACAACCATCTTGTATCAAATTTATTGTGTGCTATATTTCATGCTATATGTAAAATAAGCGGTATTGTAAGTTTGTAAAATATTGTGTAAAAGTTTGAACGCGAAATATTATTATAATCAGTTTTTCATATTGAATTGTAGTAGTTGAATTGTATATTAGCTACTAAGTATGAACTTAACGGGTAGGTACTACCCGAATTTAAACTTATAAAACGCTAATATGAAGAAAAAGCTTTTATAAATGAGTTCATATTATGCTACGAAATACTATTAACTACTCTTAATATTCTGTATGATTAACTTGTTCCATTTAACTATTTTGAAGGAAATGGCACCGACTACTCGACACACCGTGAATATGAATGAAGAGGAATTCCGTACTTTTCTAGCTTCAAACATAGCCACAGTACAGGCTGCGCTACATACCAACAATAACCTTGGATCTAGCAGTACAGGAAATCGTGTAGGATGCACCTACAAAGAATTCACTGCCTGCAAACCTTTGAAATTTGATGGAACCGAAGGACCGATCGGATTAAAACGGTGGACCGAGAAGGTCGAATCGGTGTTTACCATAAGTAAGTGTACTGAAGAGGACAAAGTGAAGTACGCTACGCATACCTTCACAGGTTCTGCGTTAACATGGTGGAATACCTATCTAGAGCATGTGGGACAAGACGATGCGTACGCACTACCGTGGTCAGCATTCAAGCACTTGATGAACGAGAAGTACCGTCCCAGAACCGAGGTCAATAAGCTCAAGACAGAACTTAGAGGGTTACGAACCCAAGGATTTGATATTACCACGTACGAAAGACGATTCACAGAATTGTGCCTATTGTGTCCGGGAGCATTCGAAGATGAGGAAGAGAAGATCGACGCATTTGTGAAAGGATTACCGGAAAGAATCCAAGAAGATATAAGTTCACACGAGCCCGCCTCCATACAACAGGCATGTAGAATGGCTCACAAACTAGTGAACCAGATTGAAGAAAGAATTAAAGAACAGACTGCTGAAGAGGCCAATGTGCAGCAAGTCAAAAGAAAGTGGGAGGAAAACGGTGAAAAGAATCACCAATACAACAATAACAGCAATTACAACAATAATCGCAACAATTATCCCAACAATCGCAACATCAATCGCAACTACAACAAACGGCCCAACAACAACAACAACAACAATAACAACAGCAACTACAACAATCATCCCAACAACAATAATAACCGCAACAACAACAACAATCAAAAGCAGCTATGCCAAAGATTTGAAAAGTATCACTCGGGGTTCTGCACCAAATTTTGCAACAAGTGTAAAAGAAATGGTCATAGCGCGGCGAAGTGTGAGGTCTACGGACCAGGGGTTAATAGAACGAAAGGAACAAATGGTGTCGGAACGAGTAATGGCGGAGCAAGTAGTGTCGGAGCAAGTTATGCCAATGTAGTTTGTTATAAATGTGGAAAACCGGGCCACATTATTAGAAATTGCCCGAACCAGGAGAACACAAATGGACAAGGCCGTGGAAGAGTTTTCAATATTAATGCGACAGAGGCACAGGAAGACCCGGAGCTTGTTACAGGTACGTTTACGTTTCTTATTGACAATAAATCTGCTTACGTTTTATTTGATTCGGGTGCGGATAGAAGCTATATGAGTAGAGATTTTTATGCTAAATTAAGTTGTCCATTGACGCCTTTGGATAGTAAATTTTTACTCGAATTAGCAAATGGTAAATTAATTTCAGCAGATAATATATGTCGGAATCGAGAAATTAAACTGGTTAGCGAAACATTTAAGATTGATTTGATACCAGTAGAGTTAGGGAGTTTTGATGTGATAATCGGTATGGACTGGTTGAAAGAAGTGAAAGCAGAGATCATTTGTTACAAAAATGAAATTCGCATTATACGAGAAAAAGGAAAACCCTTAATGGTGTACGGAGAAAAGGGCAACACGAAGCTACATCTTATTAGTAATTTGAAGGCACAAAAACTAATAAGAAAAGGTTGCTATGCTATTCTAGCACACGTCGAGAAAGTACAAACTGAAGAAAAGAGCATCAATGATGTTCCCATTGCAAAAGAATTTTCCGAGGTATTTCCGAAAGAATTACCGGGATTACCCCCACATCGATCCATTGAATTTCAAATAGATCTTGTACCAGGAGCTGCACCAATAGCTCGTGCTCCTTACAGACTCGCACCCAGTGAGATGAAAGAACTGCAAAGCCAATTACAAAAACTTTTAGAGCGTGGTTTCATTCGACCAAGCACATCACCGTGGGGAGCTCCTGTTTTGTTTGTCATGAAGAAAGATGGTACATTCAGGTTGTGTATCGACTACCGAGAGTTGAACAAACTTACCATCAAGAACCGCTACCCACTACCGAGAATCGACGACTTATTTGATCAACTACAAGGCTCGTCTGTTTATTCAAAGATTGACTTACGTTCCGGGTATCATCAAATGCGGGTGAAAGAAGATGATATTCCAAAGACTGCTTTCAGAACACGTTACGGTCATTACGAGTTTATGGTCATGCCGTTTGATTTAACTAATGCACCAGCTGTGTTCATGGACCTTATGAACTGAGTGTGTGGACCATACCTTGACAAGTTTGTCATTGGTTTCATTGATGACATACTTATTTACTCAAAGAATGACCAAGAACAAGGTGAACATTTGAGAAAGGTGTTAGAAGTATTGAGGAAGGAAGAATTGTACGCTAAATTTTCAAAGTGTGCATTTTGGTTGGAAGAAGTTCAATTCCTCGGTCACATAGTGAACAAAGAAGGTATTAAGGTGGATCCGGCAAAGATAGAAACTGTTGAAAAGTGGGAAACCCCAAAAACTCTGAAACACATACGCCAGTTTTTGGGACTAGCTGGTTACTACAGAAGGTTCATCCAAGACTTTTCCAGAATAGCAAAAACCCTTGACTGCATTAACGCATAAAGGGAAGAAATTTGAATGGAATGATGAACAAGAGAAAGCGTTTCAGTTATTGAAGAAAAAGCTAACTACGGCACCTATATTGTCATTGCCTGAAGGGAATGATGATTTTGTGATTTATTGTGACGCATCAAAGCAAGGTCTCGGTTGTGTATTAATGCAACGAACGAAGGTGATTGCTTATGCGTCTAGACAATTGAAGATTCACGAACAAAATTATACGACGCATGATTTGGAATTAGGCGCGGTTGTTTTTGCATTAAAGACTTGGAGGCACTACTTATATGGGGTCAAAATTATTATATATACCGACCACAAAAGTCTTCAACACATATTTAATCAGAAACAACTGAATATGAGGCAGCGTAGGTGGATTGAATTGTTGAATGATTACGACTTTGAGATTCATTACCACCCGGGGAAGGCAAATGTGGTAGCCGATGCCTTGAGCAGGAAGGACAGAGAACCCATTCGAGTAAAATCTATGAATATAATGATTCATAATAACCTTACTACTCAAATAAAGGAGGCGCAACAAGGAGTTTTAAAAGAGGGAAATTTAAAGGATGAAATACCCAAAGGATCGGAGAAGAATCTTAATATTCGGGAAGACGGAACCCGGTATAGGGCTGAAAGGATTTGGGTACCAAAATTTGGAGATATGAGAGAAATGGTACTTAGAGAAGCTCATAAAACCAGATACTCAATACATCCTGGAACGGGGAAGATGTACAAGGATCTCAAGAAACATTTTTGGTGGCCGGGTATGAAAGCCGATGTTGCTAAATACGTAGGAGAATGTTTGACGTGTTCTAAGGTCAAAGCTGAGCATCAGAAACCATCAGGTCTACTTCAACAACCCGAAATCCCGGAATGGAAATGGGAAAACATTACCATGGATTTCATCACTAAATTGCCAAGGACTGCAAGTGGTTTTGATACTATTTGGGTAATAGTTGATCGTCTCACCAAATCAGCACACTTCCTGCCAATAAGAGAAGATGACAAGATGGAGAAGTTAGCACGACTGTATTTGAAGGAAGTCGTCTCCAGACATGGAATACCAATCTCTATTATCTCTGATAGGGATGGTAGATTTATTTCAAGATTCTGGCAGACATTACAGCAAGCATTAGGAACTCGTCTAGATATGAGTACTGCCTATCATCCACAAACTGATGGGCAGAGCGAAAGGACGATACAAACGCTTAAAGACATGCTACGAGCATGTGTTATTGATTTCGGAAACAGTTGGGATCGACATCTACCATTAGCAGAATTTTCCTACAACAACAGCTACCATTCAAGCATTGAGATGGCGCCGTTTGAAGCACTTTATGGTAGAAAGTGCAGGTCTCCGATTTGTTGGAGTGAAGTGGGGGATAGACAGATTACGGGTCCAGAGATTATACAAGAAACTACCGAGAAGATCATCCAAATTCAACAACGGTTGAAAACCTCCCAAAGTCGACAAAAGATCTACGCTGACATTAAAAGAAAAGATATAGAATTTGAAATTGGAGAGATGGTCATGCTTAAAGTTGCACCTTGGAAAGGCGTTGTTCGATTTGGTAAACGAGGGAAATTAAATCCAAGGTATATTAGACCATTCAAGATTATTGATCGTGTCGGACCAGTAGCTTACCGACTTGAGTTACCTCAACAACTCGCGGCTGTACATAACACTTTCCACGTCTCAAATTTGAAAAAATGTTTTGCTAAAGAAGATCTCACTATTCCGTTGGACGAAATCCAAATCAATGAAAAACTTCAATTCATTGAAGAACCCGTCGAAATAATGGATCGTGAGGTTAAGAGACTTAAACAAAACAAGATACCGATTGTTAAGGTTCGATGGAATGCTCGTAGAGGACCCGAGTTCACCTGGGAGCGTGAAGATCAGATGAAGAAGAAATACCCGCATTTATTTCCAGAAGATACGTCAACACCTCCAACTGCTTAAAATTTCAGGACGAAATTTATTTAACGGGTAGGTACTGTAGTGACCTGAACTTTTCCATGTTTATATATATATTAAATAAATTTGTTATTTACATGATTAAGTGTTTCCAACATGTTAAGCAATCAAACTTTTTAAGACTTGATTAATTGAAATATGTTTCATATAGACAATTGACCACCCAAGTTGACCGGTGATTCACGAACGTTAAAACTTGTAAAAACTATATGATGACATATATATGGATATATATATAGTTAACATGATACTATGATAAGTAAACATATCATTAAGTATATTAACAATGAACTACATATGTAAAAACAAGACTACTAACTTAATGATTTTTAAACGAGACATATATGTAACGATTATCGTTGTAAAGACATTTAATGTATATATATCATATTAAGAGATATTCATACATGATAATATCATGATAATATAATAATTTAAAATCTCATTTGATATTATAAACATTGGGTTAACAACATTTAACAAGATCGTTAACCTAAAGGTTTCAAAACAACACTTACATGTAACGACTAACGATGACTTAACGACTCAGTTAAAATGTATATACATGTAGTGTTTTAATATGTATTTATACACTTTTGAAAGACTTCAATACACTTATCAAAATACTTCTACTTAACAAAAATGCTTACAATTACATCCTCGTTCAGTTTCATCAACAATTCTACTCGTATGCACTCGTATTCGTACTCGTACAATACACAGCTTTTAGATGTATGTACTATTGGTATATACACTCCAATGATCAACTCTTAGCAGCCCATGTGAGTCACCTAACACATGTGGGAACCATCATTTAGCAACTAGCATGAAATATCTCCTAAAATTACAAAAATATGAGTAATCATTCTTGACTTATTTACATGAAAACAAAATTACATATCCTTTATATCTAATTCATACACCAACGACCAAAAACACCTACAAAAACTTTCATTCTTCAATTTTCTTCATCTAATTGATCTCTCTCAAGTTCTATCTTCAAGTTCTAAGTGTTCTTCATAAATTCTACAAGTTCTAGTTACATAAAATCAAGAATATTTTCAAGTTTGCTAGCTCACTTCCAATCTTGTAAGGTGATCATCCAAACTCAAGAAATCTTTGTTTCTTACAGTAGGTTATCATTCTAATACAAGGTAATAATCATATTCAAACTTTCGTTCAATTTATATAACTATAACAATCTTATTTCAAGTGATGATCTTATTTGAACTTGTTTTCGTGTCATGATTCTGCTTCAAGAACTTCGAGCCATCCAAGGATCCGTTGAAGCTAGATCCATTTTTCTCTTTTCCAGTAGGTTTATCCAAGGAACTTAAGGTAGTAATGATGTTCATAACATCATTCGATTCATACATATAAAGCTATCTTATTCGAAGGTTTAAACTTGTAATCACTAGAACATAGTTTAGTTAATTCTAAACTTGTTCGCAAACAAAAGTTAATCCTTCTAACTTGACTTTTAAAATCAACTAAACACATGTTCTATATCTATATGATATGCTAACTTAATGATTTAAAACCTGGAAACACGAAAAACACCGTAAAACCGGATTTACGCCGTCGTAGTAACACCGCGGGCTGTTTTGGGTTAGTTAATTAAAAACTATGATAAACTTTGATTTAAAAGTTGTTATTCTGAGAAAATGATTTTTATTATGAACATGAAACTATATCCAAAAATTATGGTTAAACTCAAAGTGAAAGTATGTTTTCTAAAATGGTCATCTAGACGTCATTCTTTCGACTGAAATGACTACCTTTACAAAAACGACTTGTAACTTATTTTTCTGACTATAAACCTATACTTTTTCTGTTTAGATTCATAAAATAGAGTTCAATATGAAACCATAGCAATTTGATTCACTCAAAACGGATTTAAAATGAAGAAGTTATGGGTAAAACAAGATTGGATAATTTTTCTCATTTTAGCTACGTAAAAATTGGTAACAAATCTATTCCATCCATAACTTAATCAACTTGTATTGTATATTATGTAATCTTGAGATACCATAGACACGTATACAATGTTTCGACCTATCATGTCGACACATCTATATATATTTCGGAACAACCATAGACACTCTATATGTGAATGTTGGAGTTAGCTATACAGGGTTGAGGTTGATTCCAAAATATATATAGTTTGAGTTGTGATCAATACTGAGATACGTATACACTGGGTCGTGGATTGATTCAAGATAATATTTATCGATTTATTTCTGTACATCTAACTGTGGACAACTAGTTGTAGGTTACTAACGAGGACAGCTGACTTAATAAACTTAAAACATCAAAATATATTAAAAGTGTTGTAAATATATTTTGAACATACTTTGATATATATGTATATATTGTTATAGGTTCGTGAATCAATCAGTGGCCAAGTCTTACTTCCCGACGAAGTAAAATCTGTGAAAGTGAGTTATAGTCCCACTTTTAAAATCTAATATTTTTGGGATGAGAATACATGCAGGTTTTATAAATGATTTACAAAATAGACACAAGTACGTGAAACTACATTCTATGGTTGAATTATCGAAATCGAATATGCCCCTTTTTATTAAGTCTGGTAATCTAAGAATTAGGGAACAGACACCCTAATTGACGCGAATCCTAAAGATAGATCTATTGGGCCTAACAAACCCCATCCAAAGTACCGGATGCTTTAGTACTTCGAAATTTATATCATATCCGAAGGGTGTCCCGGAATGATGGGGATATTCTTATATATGCATCTTGTTAATGTCGGTTACCAGGTGTTCACCATATGAATGATTTTTATCTCTATGTATGGGATGTGTATTGAAATATGAAATCTTGTGGTCTATTATTATGATTTGATATATATAGGTTAAACCTATAACTCACCAACATTTTTGTTGACGTTTTAAGCATGTTTATTCTCAGGTGATTATTAAGAGCTTCCGCTGTCGCATACTTAAATAAGGATGAGATTTGGAGTCCATGCTTGTATGATATTGTGTAAAAACTGCATTCAAGAAACTTATTTTGTTGTAACATATTTGTATTGTAAACCATTATGTAATGGTCGTGTGTAAACACGATATTTTAGATTATCATTATTTGATAATCTACGTAAAGCTTTTTAAACCTTTATTGATGAAATAAAGGTTATGGTTTGTTTTAAAATGAATGCAGTCTTTGAAAAACGTCTCATATAGAGGTCAAAACCTCGCAACGAAATCAATTAATATGGAACGTTTTTAATCAATAAAAACGGGACATTTCATTACTAGCATAATATATAGGTTGAAATCGTTTCTCAATTCTTTGTCCTAAAACGGCTCCCATTGCAAAATCACTTGCATCGCACATAAGTTCAAACGGTAGATTCCAATTTGGAGTTATCATGATCGGCGCATTAGTGAGTTTTTCTTTAAGAATATTAAAAGATTTGATACATTCATCTGAAAAGATGAATGGAGCATCATTTTCTAGGAGTTTATTCATAGAAGTGGCAATTTTAGAAAATTTTTTTATGAAATGTCGGTAAAAACCGGCATGCCCTAGAAAAATCCTAACTCCTCTAACATTGGTGGGATGTGGAAGTTTAGCAATTACATCTACTTTAGCTCTATCCACTTCAATTCCTTCCTTTGAGATTTTATGACCAAGAACGATGCCTTCTTTAACCATGAAATGGCATTTCTCCCAATTAAGTACTAGATTTGATTGTTCGCATCTAATAAGCATTCGTTCAAGATTAACTAGACATGATTCAAATGTATCACCGAAGACTGAAAAGTCATCCATGAAAACTTCCATGCATTCTTCTATCATGTCGTGAAAAATCGCCATCATGCACCTTTGAAAGGTTGCAGGGGCGTTGCAAAGTCCAAATGGCATGCGTTTGTAAGCAAAAGTACCATAAGGGTACGTGAACGTGATTTTCTCTTGATCCTCGGGTGCTATTGGAATTTGAAAATATCCGGAAAAACCATCAAGAAAACAATAGTAACTATTTCCGACTAATCTTTCCAACATTTGATCAATAAAAGGTAAGGGAAAGTGATCTTTTCTGGTGGCGTCATTTAATTTTCTATAATCAATACAAACACGCCATCCTGTTACAGTCCTAGTAGGAATAAGCTCATTTTTTTCATTTGTGATAACAGTCATGCCACCCTTCTTAGGTACGCATTGAACTGGGCTTACCCATGGACTATCAGAAATTGGATAAATTAAACCTGCATCTAGTAGTTTAATAATTTCTTTCTTAAAAAAATCTTACATATTAGGATTTAGTCTTCGTTGGCATTGCACATACGTTTTATGACCTTCTTCCATAAGGATTTTATGTGTGCAATACGAAGGACTTATTCCTTTAATATCATGAATCTTCCATGCAATGGCTGGTTTATGAGCTTTTAACACAGAAATGAGTTGAGATTTTTTATTTTCAGTAAGAGAAGACGATATTATTACAGGTAATTCAGATTCACCATGTAAATAAGCGTATTCCAAATGGTTTGGAAGTGGCTTTAACTCTAATGTCGGTGGTTCTTCTATCGATGATTTATATCGATATCTGTCTTCTTCTTTTAGCATTTGAATTCTTCTATTGTTGGTTCATATCCATTAGCCATAAGTGTAGCTAACATTTCAGTTTCATCAATTGGTTCAGTTCCTTCTCCTAAAGAACATTCTCCTGTTCCTTGTAATTCTGGAAATTCTTCTAACAATTCTACATGTGATTCTATAGTTTGAATATAATAACATGTATCATCTGCAGATTGCGGTTGTTGCATTGCTCTATCAACTGAAAAGGTAACACTCTCGTCCTCTATACTTAGGGTCAGTTTCTTACCAAACACGTCTATCATTGCTTTAGCCGTGTTTAAGAATGGTCTTCCTAATATGAGAGGAACTTGAGAATCTTCTTCCATATCCAGAATAACAAAATCTACTGGAAATACTAAAGTACCAACTTTAACTAGCATGTTCTCCATTATCCCTCTAGGATATTTTACTAATCGATCTGCTAGTTGTATACTTATTCGTGTTGGTTTCAATTCTCCAAGGTCTAGTTTAGTGTATAGTGAATATGGCATTAAATTTATACTAGCACCTAAGTCTGCCAATGCTTTTATTGAACTAAGACTACCCAGAAAATATGGAATTGTGAAACTTCCTGGATCAGATAATTTTTCTGGTATCTTATTCAACAGCACTGCTGAACAATTAGCATTCATAGTAACAGCCGAGAGTTCTTCCATTTTCTTTCTATTTGTGATTAGATCTTTCAGAAATTTAGCATATCTAGGCATTCCTGAAATTACATCAATGAAAGGAAGATTTACATTTATATGTTTAAACATATCCAAGAATTTGGACTGCTCGGCTTCAAGTCTCTCTTTTCTCATTTTACTCAGATAAGGAAGTGGTGGTTGATATGGTTTAACATAAGGTTTAGCCTTAACTGTGTTATCTTCATTAACCTTTTCAACTACCGGTTCTTTTTCCTTATCTTGCTCAGGTTGTGGTTCTTGTGGAGTAGGAATAGTTTCATCAGAAATTATACGTATTTTAGGTGGTTTAAGTGTAATACCACTTCACGTGGTAATGGCTTTAGCTGTTTCATTCCGGGGGTTAGCATTTGTATCACTAGGTAGACTTCCCGATTTTCTTTCACCTATTAACCTTGCTAGGTTGCTCACTTCTTATTCCAGATTTTGAATAAAAGCTTGTTGATTTCTAAATGCTTGAGCATTTTGTTCATTGGTTTGTTTCTGAGATGTGAAAAACTGTTTGAGATTCAACTAGCTTCGACATCATATCTTCTAAATTTGGCTTTTTATCATCGGTTTGTGGTGGTTTATTTTGAAAATTAGGTCTTTGCTGATTGTAAGTATTATTGGATACTTGTTGATTGTTAGGACCTTGTTGTTTGTTGTATGGAACATTTCGGTTATAATTCTGGTTTTGATTGTAGATCGGTCTTGGCGGTTGATAATTATTCTGATAATTATTTCCTGGCCTTTGGTTTATGTATGAAACATTCTCTCTTTGTTCCATTGTTAGTTCAATACTGAGACAATCTTTTGTCAAATGTGGTCCTCCACACTGCTCACAACTAATTCGTATTGAGTGAATATCTTTAGTCATCTTTTCCATTCATCTCTCGACAGCATCTATCTTTGCGAAAATGGAATCAAAGTCATGGCTAGAATCGGCTCTAGCTGCTTTAGATGATCTAACGATATCTTTTTCTTGATGCCACTCATGTGAGTGGAAAGCAGTGTTGTCAATAATTTTGTAAGTATAAGTTGCTGTTTTCTTCATAATGGAACCATCAGCTGCTATATCTATGTCTTTCCTTGTAGTGATGTCGCATCCTTGGTAGAATATTTGTACTATTTGACAAGTGTCTAAACCATGTTCCGGACATCCTCTCAATAACTTTCCAAATCTTGTCCAAGCTTCATATAAAGTTTCATTTGGCTTTTGTGTGAACGTAACAATTTCTCCTTGAAGTTTTACGGCTTTAGATGCCGAAAAGAATTGTTTAAGAAAATTTTCAACTAAAACGTCCCATGTATCAATCGCCCCTTCAGGTAACGATTCTAACCAATCTTTGGCTTCTCCCTTTAAAGTCCAGGGAAATAACATGAGATATATCTATTCATCTTCAACTTCTCTTATTTTAAATAGTGTGCAGATCCTATTAAAGGTACGAAGATGTTCATTTGGATCTTCCTTCGGCGCACCACTAAATTGGCATTGATTTGTTACCATGTGTAGGATTTGTCCTTTGATTTCATAATCTGGCGCATTAATGTCAGGTTGAGTAATTGCGTGACCTTGGCCAGTGCGTTTAGCTCTCATTCGGTCTTCCATACTTAGAGGTTCCAGATTTTCTATGATTGAATTTGTTGAATCTGAATCACTATAGGATTCTGATTTAATGGTAGGTTCCTCAACAATCTCTGTTTGAATGATTGGTGGTTCTGGAGGAAAGATTAATGGTTCAGGATCTATGAATTGTCCCTGAATATTCTCCGGATTCTCAATTGTGAGGTCGGGTTCAAAAAATGGATTATCGAAAATTTGAATTGGAGTAATTGGTCGATGGGATGACGATTCTAAAGAAAAATCAACGGCGACAATATTTGCTAGATGTCTTGATCAAGTTACAGGTGGTGAACGTACAAAAGGTGATGAACGTTTTGCTCGATGCATTCACTGAATATCCTATTAGTTATAAAAATAAGAAAGAAAAATTATATAAGTTATCCAATTAATAGACTTTTCTGATTTTGCCACGTTTCGAATAGCCAAAAGATGCAGCAGAGGGGCAGGATTCGTTTGGTCTCAATATAATTGAGTACTGTTTGTCTCCAATAACCCGGTCCATGTACAAATCCAACTATTACTACGAACCAGAAAATTTTGATGTCTATCAATTTAACCGCTTAAAATAATTTTTCGTAATTTAAAGAAATTTTAGAGAAGAAATAGAAAAAAAATCTAAGTCCTAAAACTAGAATGTCGAGAAATAAGAAAGAAAAAGAGCGCGTCGAAAAACGTCGAAAAATAAAAAGTCAAAAAATAATAGGCGTCGAAAAATAAAAATAAGAAAGTAGCGCGTCGAAACTTAAAAAGGAACTAAAAACTAAGAATTAAAAGTTGCGTCTAAAAATATTAAAGCTTAAAAGGAATACTATATCCCAAATGGCAATAACTTAAAAAGGTACTAAAATATAAAAATGGCGTCGCAAAATTTTAAAGCACCTAAATCTTAGTCTAAAGAAAAAGCACTTAAGAGATTTTACGGCAAAGCCTAAAAATCTAGAAATAAAAATACTATGACAAAAACTATGTCTTAAAACTAAATATGAACGAAAAATATAAAAATTACGCTAAAACAATTAAAAAGATACAAAATATAAAAATAATCTTAAAATTGTAAAAAGTATAATTTTTATAAAAATATTATTTTTATATTATTTATTTTATAAAACTAGTAATTTTATAATTTAATTAAACTAATTAAACTTAAAATACAAATTAAATAAAAACTAAATTAACTAATTAAATAATCTAACCCTAATTAGGGTTTAATAATAATAATATTTATTAAATTAAACCCTAAATCGTAATTAATGGTGGCTGAGGCTTGACCTGTCAGAAAGCTCCGCGAGTGTGGATCCTAGCTGGCATAAAGTACCGCGAGTGCGGATTATAGAGATTCAGCTGAGGTGCTCATGCAGGTTTAGTGTTTTTATATATATATATTTTTTTATGTCTTATTTTTTAATTTTCTGTTTAAAAAAATGTTTTATAATATAACTAAAACTTATATTTTAAATAAAAATCACTTATTAGTATTTTATAACTAAAAATACCTTATTATTTTAAAAAAAAAAAAAACTTAAAGATATATATTTTTTATGTTTTTATATTTTTGATATTTAAAACTTATGTAAACATATTTTTACAAAAATAACGTAAAAACTATATTTTTTTTAATAATAATAGCATCTCGCTTCGGCGTTAAGTGTTGGTCCCTGGAAGTGGCGCCATAAATACTTGATGTGCGTAGAGGTGTATACGAAATAGTTATATTTTTACAACAAAATACTATTAAATACGATACAATTTTACACAAGTTATTTATTTATTTATAGAGTGGATATACATAAACCTTGCTACAACACTTATAGGTAGTGTACCTAATCGTACAGTAGTGTAGTTTTTAGTAAGTCCGGTTCGTTCCACAGGGAATCTTTTAAACAAGCTTAACGCTATATTAGTTTTAACTTATAAAAATACAAATATATATATATAAGTAATATTATTATTATAAAATGGGGTTTTTACCGTTTAATGACCGGTTTGTCGATTTTAAAACTTTAGTCGTAGTTAAAACCTAATGTAAAATATTAATTATATAAAAGACTTAATTTAAAACGTAAAGTAAATAACGATAACGAAAGTGCGATAAAATAAAAGTGCGATAAAATAAAATTGCGATAATTAAAGAGTACGATAATTAAAAGTACAATTAAATACAATGACAATAAATAAAAGTTCAATAATTAGAAGTGCAATTAAATATGAAAATAAAGGAATTATGCTTATTTAAACTTCCGTAATCATGATGTTTGACGTGTTGATTTTATTCTCATGGGTTAATTGTCCTTTGTCCTGGATTATTTAATATGCCCGTCTGGTTTTGTCCATAACAGTCCATCAGTCATAAATATAAAGTGCGAGTGTCCTCGTCAAATTATCCTTATATTCGAAGTCAAATATTCCAACTAATTGGGGACTTAAACTGTAACAAGGTCTTAATACTTTGTTTAATAATTACACCAGGATATCGACTGCGTGTAACCCAAGGTTTTAATACTTTGTTTATCAATTATGCCAAGTGTCCTTGTACATAATTTCACCCTTGTTTTAATAATACCATAGACTATTAATCCATTCCCGTGTCCGGTTAAATGAACGATTATTCGTACATATAAATATCCCGCCCATCGTGTTCGATCGAGTGTATATAGTTATTTCTAGGTACGTCCAATTGTAAATCTTTACATTAAATTAACAAACTATCATTTAGTTAAACAAATATAAAGCCCATTAATAGCCCATAGTCTAATTTCAACAAGTGTCGTTCTTTTGTCCAAACCCCAATTATGGTACAAAGCCCAATTACCCAATTTTAGTATTTTAGCCCAACATCATGATTACTTCATTTTAAATAAGCATAATAATAACTTAGCTACAAGACATTAATTTAAAAATAACATTAACCATAACTTACAGTGATTAAAAATAGCTTAGCGTTACACGGACAGAATTTCGACTTACACTCTTACAACAATCGCTAACATACCCTTATTATTAGAATTTAAAATTAAAATTAAAATATATATATATATATATATATATATATATATATATATATATATATATATATATATATATATATATATATATATAAATACGTTGAGATAGATGAAGGAAAAAGATGTGTTTTTGGTGCAGAATTCGTTGCCTTTTATAGGTCCACTTCGTAGTGTAGAGTACCGCGAGTGCGGTAGTTTCCTTCACAAAAGTACCGCGAGTGCGGATCTGTGGATTCCAGCTCACTCTTTGATTTAAACGTGGGCTGCTGTAATTTTTTAATATATATATATACATATATATATATATATATATATATATATATATATATATATATATATATATATATATATATATATATATATATATATATATATATATATATATAATTTATATAATTATATATATATTATATTATATTCTTGTGCATAGTTGACTTGTAATTTTTTATCCGTTGCGTCGAGCGTTGAAAGTTGACTCAGGTCCCGGTTCCGGATTTTCGAACGTCCTTTCGTACGATTTAATATCGTGTACTTTGCGTTTTGCGTCTTGTACTCTTGTAATTTTGAGACGTTTCTCATCAATAATTTGAACCACTTTGATTGTATTTTGTACTTTTGAGCTTTTTGGTCGTTTGCGTCTTCAATTCGTCGAATCTGTCTTTTGTCTTCACCTTTTATTATTTAAACGAATATCACTTGTAAATAGAACAATTGCAACTAAAAGCTTGTCTTTCTTGAGGGATAATGCTATGAAATATATGTTCGTTTTTAGCATTATCAGTTACATAACGGCATAAACATTCCCCTTAGCACGGTAACGTTTAATCATTGGTTTTGAACCGGTGAACGCGAATATTAGATATGGATCCATAGGGTTTGACATCCCCACTCGGGCTAGTCACGCTAGCATTTAACGGGTGTTTGATACTTCGAGGACATACGCACTCGCCAAGTGTACTTTTAGGGGGTATTACTATTACGTTAAGTTAGTTACCGGGTGCCCACGGATATACTTTTCATACTGTTTTGAATACGATAACTCGTGGTCTACATTACTTTACTGTTTACAAACTATAGCTCACCAACATTCGTGTTGACTTTTAAGAGTGTATTTCTCAGGTGCTTAGACGATGTTGCTTCCGCTGTTAGACTTGCTATCTTGGTGTTTTAGACTTGCTATTATGGACCTGCTGTGTTAGATTTCCGCTGCATTACTTAGAGATGTCTCAATCATGGAACTTTTAACTTGCATTCGTAACTTATGTTATTTTCAAATAATGACTTTGTAACGACCTTTGTGTCACGTTATCTTTTGTAAACGCTATCTTTTATAATGCAAAACTGGTTTTCAAACAGCATGTAGTATTTGACCGTGTAAAGATCCTGTTGTTGACGAATCGTACACGATGATTTTGTATGGGGCGTCACAGATTGTCTACGTCCCACCTCCCCCATACCTCACACATGTGGGATTGGGTATGTTGTTGTTGTTACATTGGGTTCGTAAATATCAAATTTGTTTTAATGAAAATGGTTTAATTATTACAATGCTTTCGCAATGCTTTAAAAAAAATGGCGGTGTCACATATGCATATGGTAGGTGCATGTGTATTCAATATGTGAGTTCTCTGAGTTATTTCTCACCTTTGATTCTCTCTCTCTCTCTCTGTATATATATATATATATATATATATATATATATATATATATATATATATATATATATATATATATATAACATTTAGTGACAAATGTTATTATTTTGATAAGAAAAAGACAAAATTGCTGAAATGGTCCCCGTGGTTTGTACCAAAATGCTGATTTAGTCCTCGTGGTTTTTTTTGATGGATTTCGTCCTCGTGGTATGTCAATGTTGCTGATTTAGTCCCTATTTCTGACGGACGTTAAATATTTCCATTAAATTGGGTCATGTGCAAAGCATGTGAGGGTAAATGTGTCTTTTGGCTTCCTATCTTCCCATCCCCTTTTATGATTTACAAATATAAATATAAATATACGTATACATATAACCATCCACACGTCTAGGTCACGAAGGCACCACCAACCCCACCATCTCCTTTCCTATCACCACCACGCTACCACCAACCCCACCATCCTCATATCTAGGTCACGAAGCCTGATTTGGTCACGAAACAGATGAATAACAGCAACAATCAAAGCTTAAATAACAGATGTATAGCAGCAACCTTGAAGATCAAAGTCACGAAGACACCTTTCTGATTTGAATCACGAATTGATTGCTGTTTCTATGTTACGAATTGGTTGCTCAAGCTCAAGCTCAAGAAACAGATGAATCGCAGATTAACGTCTCAGATTAACATCATCAGATTAACATCATCAAATATGTCTCAGATCTGTATTTCATCTATCATCGAGCAAAAAAAAAGTGAAATTCATCACAGATTCTAGTTCCTTAATATTTGTTTCAGCCTCGAGATCCATTAATTTGAACTAATAACATCATTTGATTGTGAAATCAAGTCAGTTTGACTTTTCTTAAAAGTTAAAAATCATCAAATTGATGAACTCCAGTTGTTTTCAAATCATGAGATGGATACACGAGCACTTGTTGATGGATTTGGATAAATTTTCATGAAGGAATCGTGGCCTAAAAACAATAAATTCGAAAAATCATTATGAAATTGCAATTTCATCTTCGTGCACTGTTCATAAGCTTAATCCTACATTTGATAATTTTTTGATCTATTTTCTTCACAAAAGATGCTTTTCGCTCGATTTAGGACTGTTGTCAATTAGTTTTTGGCCTCCATTTTATCCTAATCGAATACTCAAGTTGTTGTGTTCATCATCAATGAACAAAACGGACAGAGCAGTTACAAGTGACTTGTCCATTTTTTATTACGAGTTGCATTTCTGGTTCAATGAATCTGGACAGCAAATGGTGAATTAGGTGCAACATTATACAAATCCACAACAAACATCGTGATTTAGTCTCCTTCAGATCTGGAAATAAGAAAAACGGGTTTTTGGTTTGTTTTTTTATAAATCTTTTTCATATATGAAAATAAATTTATTAATTGTTTGAATATTATACATATGAATAGATCGTGGGAAGAAGATGAAGTATAAATTGTGTTTGATGTGAATGTGAATTTGGGTATAATTTAGATTTTATAGCTTGTAAGTTTATTGATTTCATTATTTTATCTAGGAAGGAAAATGAGATGTACAAGAGATAAGGCAGAGGATGAAGATGAGAAGCAAAAGACACAATTACCCCCACATGTTTCGCACATGACCCTGATTTAACGGCTATTTTAGACGGCCGTCAGAAATAGGGACGAAATTAGCAACATTGACATACCACGAGGATGAAGTCCGTCAAAAAAAAACCACGGGGACTAAATCAGCATTTTGGTACAAACTATAGGGACCATTTCAGCAATTTTGTCTAAGAAAAATGATCCCAGAATAACACTCATCGCGATCATATGTTATACATGACGTCTGTAGCGACCCGACAAAATCATCATTGACGGCGCCGCTAACTTAGGTCCCGTTACGTGGTCATAGTCCCTATATGAGACTCGTTTGACCAAAATTATGTCGCATTCATTTGAAAAGTACAAGACTTGCAAGGTTTAGTTTACAAACGGTTCGACAACATGTTTAAGTTTACAAAGTTATAAAGCATAAACGAAGTAACTTGCGACATAATATAAGTTGAAAATCACAGTTGCTATAAATAGCGTAAGTATGTAAACATTTGTTTGAATCCAAAGGTGCTATCACTAGCGTATGCATGTATGCTTGACTCCAAGAAAGTAATCAAAGTGTATGCATGTATGCTTGACCCCAAGCAAGTATGAGTGTACGCGGAAGCATGTATCAAATAGCCATGTATAAACCTGAGAAACATATAGAAAACTGTCAACGAAAAACGTTGGTGAAATCATAGGTGTTTGTAAACATTGTTTTTGAACCACAAGATTTTGTATTTCCATAACGTTGATTATCTAAATCGTTTGCATTCCAAAAGTTTGTTCGGGAGCACCCAATTATCAAGACTTAACTGTTTTGCACCATGTTACGTAGTGTTAGAACATACACTAAACCCGAAAATATATTTCATCCGCTAACGGTAGCGAACCGTCCGAATGAGGCTCGTCAAGCCCATGTGATCACATAATATAAGTTCTCACTTACACCCTGCAAGTGTAACTAATGATAATCGAATTGAGGCTTTTTGTTCTAAATCGCTGTGGAATGTTTGTTTCCGTAATTGTGTTCAAAGTATAAAGTATGTAGTATAAAACTGTATATGTTTCTCATCCCATAATTTAAAAGTATAAAAGTTGTTGAAAGATGGGACTATGATCTCACCTCGAGTGCACGAGTATAAATGTACTTCACAAAGTATCGTATGCATGAAAGTTGTTTAGCCTTGACCTAAACAAGTAAGTTGTATCAATATCGGGTAAGACACAAACAAGGTCGGTCGAAATGTGTTCAATTAGTCCTATGGCTCGTTACGACTCGATTAAGTATAGCATGCGAATCACATTGTCACGTTTCATGCAAAAATCAAATATAAAGCATGTTAGAACGATCGCATAAACATTTGGTTAAGTTTGACTAAAAGTCAAACTTGTTCAAAGTCAAAGTCAAAGTCAAAGTCAACGGGGTCGGGTCGGGTATCCGACAATTTTTCCATGATGAGAAAGTATATATAAGCATGTTGGCCAAGTTTCATGTTAATCGGAGTTACGAGTAAACGAGGGTGAAAACGTGAAAATCAAAAAGAATTTGGGACAGTCCAAAATGGCGCGCCGCTCCATTTATTGCGCGCCGCTCCATTTAACTGTTCAACAAGTCTGGCAGTTTTCACACTCAAGCACGAATCTAACTTCAAACAATCATAACTTGTGAACCGTAAACATTCAAAACACGTATCTTATATCGTTGGAAAGGTATTTTGACAAGGAATACAACTAAACACATTTCATAATTCAAATCCATCATTAACAATAATGAAAACCTCATCAAATGATCATTAAACATTAAAAATTAAAGTTTCAAGTTCACAAAATGCATTTTAAGATTCGGGAATCCATTCACACATATGATATGCCGTTTTGAAGGTAATGAAACATACATTACAACTAAACACTTATTAATAACATTTCATGACCTTCAAAACATCAAAAGTTCGTTTCAAGTCTATCAAACCCTAATCAAAATTCACAAAAAATCAATAATCATGTGTTTGAAGTTTTCTTACTCAACCTACGCATCAAAACGAAGCTAGTGATACTAGTAACACAATTAAAACATGAACTTTAACAATTTAACAACATTAACTCATCCAAAATCAAAGATTAAGCAAACTCATTTCAAATGTTCAAACTAGTTACTCAAAACAACGAATCGAGCAAACAAAACATATATTCATGTTATACACGAGCCATAGACACTAACTAACACCATTTCAAGTCAAAAATACGAATTTAGAGAAATCTAGAGTTTTAGAAATGTTACCCAAACTTGATGAAATTGGTACCAAAATGTAGAGGACGAAGAGAGGATTTCAAATATGTAATTTGTTTTGATGTTTGCTTCTTGATTCGGATTTGGATGATGATTTAGTGAATTGGAAATTTAAGAGCAAAAAAGGAGAAGTAGGAGAAAGAAGAAGAAGAAGTGGGAGGTGATGAATGAGTGATGGTGGTGAAGTGGTTGACTAGTTGACCTAGTCACCACTTTACCCACTTGGCAACTTCGGTCCCTCAAGTTTTAAAAGCGGGTGCGAGAATTAACCAAACGAATATTTTAAAAATGCTCGAGTAACGAGTGATGTTATAATTAAATAACGGGAATATCATGAACGTTAGTCAACGGAAACTACGAATTTAAATAACGAAAGATATTATTTAAAAAAACAGTGTTAAAAATAAATTTAACGGAAAAATGCGGGATGTTACAACGTCATCGGGAATAACATTCGCCATGATGAATGTTATTCTTTGAACATTTTATGGTCAAAATAATAACAGTCATCACAAAGTATCTTTTTAAAATGTTCATAGTTTCCTCCTATCTTAATGTTTCGACAATTATTAAAAATAAAATAAATTACTTGTTCCTTTCCCTCCGAAAATCTTCTTCCCTCTTGATCATATGTTTCCGATCCATTCCTGGCCACCACTAAATATTTGTCTAGAGAATATTAGAACCTGATACCTCTTGGAAGGAACTCAAGGCACATCACTAGGCTATCTAGTGATGGTTCTTAACAACATTAGATTAAGACAAGCTTGTCTTAATCTAATGTTTTTATAAAGAGTAACTAATAAATTAAGAGTGTGTTTGGATGACATAATTTTAGAGCTAGTGGGAGCTTAAAAATGTAGAGTTTATGATTTTAAGGAGCTTATGGTTTTAAGCTTGAATTGGTAAAAAAAAAAAAAAAAACTTGTGAAAAAAAATAAGCTTAAAAATTAAGTTCTTCCTAACTAGCAAAAAATAAGTTCCTAGCTTATGAGATGATAATTTACATAATTACTCTTCACATAATTATATATCATTATTATTATTGTCCTTTCTAATCAATTCACAC